>NW_022161658.1:0-1085 GCF_008728515.1 Papio anubis
GTCTGTTGGCTGTATGAATGTCTTCTTTTGAGAAACGTCTGTTCATATCCTTTGCCCACTTTTTGATGGGATTGTTTGTTTTTTTCATGTAAATTTGTTTGAGTTCTTTGTAGGTTCTGGATATTAGACCTTTGTCTGATGAGTAGATTACAAAAATTTTCTCCCATTCTGTAGGTTGCCTGTTCACTCTGATGGTAGTTTCTTTTGCTGTGCAGAAGCTTTTTAGTTTAATTGGATCCCATTTGTCAATTTTGGTTTTTGCTGCCATTGCTTTTGGTGTTTTAGGCATGAAGTCTTTGCCCATGCGTATGTACTGAATGGTATTACCTAGGTTTTCCTCTAGGGTTTTTAAGGTATTAGGTCTAACATTTAAGTCTCTAATCCATCTTGAATTAATTTTCGTATAAGGAGTAAGGAAAGGATCCAGTTTCAGCTTTCTACTTATGGCCAGCCAATTTTCCCAGCACCATTTATTAAATAGGGAATCCTTTCCCCATTTCTTGTTTCTCTCAGGTTTGTCAAAGATCAGATGGTTGTAGATGTGTGGTATTATTTCTGAGGACTCTGTTCTGTTCCATTGGTCTATATCTCTGTTTTGGTACCAGTACCATGCTGTTTTGGTTACTGTAGCCTTGTAGTATAGTTTGAAGTCAGGTAGCCTGATGCCTCCAGCTTTCCTCTTTTGATTTAGGATTGTCTTGGAGATGCGGGCTCTTTTTGGTTCCATATGAACTTTAAAGCAGTTTTTTCCAATTCTGTGAAGAAACTCATTGGTAGCTTGATGGGGATGGCAATGAATCTATAAATTACCTTGGGCAGTATGGCCATTTTCATGTTATTGATTCTTCCTATCCATGAGCATGCTATGTTCTTCCATTTGTTTATGTCCTCTTTTATTTCACTGAGCAGTGGATTGTAGTTCTCCTTGAAGAGGTCCTTTATATCCCTTGTAAGTTGGATTCCTAGGTATTTTATTGTCTTTGAAGCAATTGTGAATGGAAGTTCATTCCTGATTTGGCTCTCTGTTTGTCTGTTGCTGGTGTATAAGAATGCTTGTGATTTTTGCACATTAATTTTGTATCCTT
>NW_022161658.1:3009-12510 GCF_008728515.1 Papio anubis
GATATCCAGGAATTGAACTCATCTCTTCAGCAAGCAGACCTAATAGATATCTACAGAATTCTCCACCCCAAATCAACAGAATATACATTCTTCTCAGCACCACATCACACTTATTCCAAATGACCACATAATTGGAAGTAAAACACTCCTCAGCAAATGTACAAGAACAGAAATTATAACAAACTGTCTCTCAGACCACAGTGCAATCAAACTA
This sequence comes from Papio anubis, assembly GCF_008728515.1. Classification (NCBI taxonomy): domain Eukaryota; kingdom Metazoa; phylum Chordata; class Mammalia; order Primates; family Cercopithecidae; genus Papio; species Papio anubis. The sequence continues at coordinate 3,224 of NW_022161658.1, forward strand.
GAACTCAGGACTAATAAACTCAATCAAAACTGCTCAACTACATGGAAAGTGAATAACCTGCTCCTGAATGACTACTGGGTACATAACGAAATGAAGGCAGAAATAAAGATGTTCTTTGAAACCAATGAGAGCAAAGATACAACATACCAGAATCTCTGGGACATATTTAAAGCAGAATTTGTCTTTTCATGACCAGCTTATTTCACTTAGGAATTATGTCTTCGAGTTTCATTCATGTTGTATCATGTGACAGAGCTTACTTCATTTTAAGGCTGAATAATATTTCATTATATATATTTATATGTCACATATATTTATATATTTTTTATATTTATATGATATATAAATATAAACATATATATTTATATTTATTATAATTTGATTTATAATTTTATATAAATTTATTTATAATTTTATTATAATTATATTTATTATAATATATTTTTACATTATGTAAATATATTAAAAATGAATATATTTATTTTTATATTTATATATGTTTTATATATATTTATATGTGACATATAAATATATAATGAAATATATGTGCATTCATATATATATACACCATATTTTCTTTATACAATAATCCATTGATAGATATTTAGACTGTTTTCAAATTATGTCTATTGTGAATAATGTTACAAATATCTCTTTGAGAGCCTGTTTTCAATTCTTTTGGATATATGTCCAGAAGTGGTATTGATGGATCACATTGTAATTATATTTTTAATTTTTTGAGCAATCTTCATACTGTGTTCCATAATAGCTGCACCATTTTACATTCTGCCAACAATGCACAAGCAATCCAATGTCTCCACATCCTCCAAAAGAAAAAAAAAAAAAAAGCAGACATGATGCATGCACCTGTAGTCGCGGCCTCTCAGGAGACTGAGGCAGAAGGATCACTTGAGCTCAAAAGAGTGAGACTGCAGTAAACCATAATCATGCTGCTGCACACCAGCCTGGGTGAAAGAGCAAGACTCTCTCAAATACATACATACATACATACATACATACACACATACATAGTCATTCCATTGGATGGGTGTGAAGTGTTACCTCGTTGTCCTTTTGATTTTTATTTCTATTTCATCACTAATAAATACCAACGCTTATTGGCTATTTGCATAGCTTCTTTGGAGGAATGCCTATTCAAGTCTCGCCCATTTATAATTTCTGCAGTTGAGTTGTAGGTGTTCTTTATATAATCTAGATGTTAACTCCTTATCATATGTATAATTTAAAAGATTTCCCCCCATTTGGTAGGTTGGATTTTCACTCTGTTGATTGTGTCCTTTGATGCACAGAAGTAATTTTTTTGTTTTCTTTTGTTTTTATATTTTAAGTACTAGGGTGTATGTGCACAACGTGCAGATTTGTTACATATGTATACATGTATCATGTTGGTGTGCTGCACCCATTAACTCATTTACATTAGGTGTATCTCCTAATGCTATCCTTCTCCCACCCCCCACTCACGACAGGCCCCGATGTGTGATGTTCCCCTTTCTGTGTCCAAGTGTTCTCATTGTTCAATTCCCACCTAGGAGTGAGAACATGTGGTGTTTGGTTTTTTGTCCTTGCGATAGTTTGCTGAGAATGATGGTTTCCAGCCTCATCCATGTCCCTACAAAGGACAGGAACTCATCTTTTTTTTATGGCTTCATAGTGTTCCATGGTGCTTATGTGCCACATTTTCTTAATCCAGTCTATCATTGATGGACATTTGGGTTGGTTCCAAGTCTTTGCTATTGTGAATAGTGCCACAGTAAACATACGTGGATGCACAGAAGTTTTTTTTTTTTAATTTTGATGTAATTCAATTTATCTATTTCTCTTTTTGTCTGTGCTTTTAGTATCATATGCAAGAAATCATTGCCAACCCCATGTTATGAAACATTTCCTCTTGTGTTTCTTCAGGAATTTTATAGTTTTCGCTATTACATTTAAGCCTTTAATCTATTTAATTTTTATAAATGGTGTAAAGTAAGGGTCCAACTTTATTCTATTGTATGTGGATATATAGTTTTCTCAGTACCATTTGTTAAAGAGAATATTTCTCATTGTGTGTCTTGGCATCTTTGTCAAAGATAATTTGATCTTATATTTGAGGATTTATTTTGGGCTCTCTATTCTGTTCCATCAGGCTCTATATATATCTTTATGTCAATACCACCTTGTTTTGATTACTATAGTTTTGCAATTTATTTTGAAGTTAGACATTTCCATACTTCCTATAATGCTTATATTACTTTTTATTTTACTAATATTTATACTAAGATATAATTCACATAACATGAAATTTAAAATGTGCGATTCAGTGTTTTTTTAGTATATTCACAGAATTGTGCAAACATTATCACTATCTAACTTCAGGACATTTTAGTTTCCTCAGAAAGTTTCAAATAGATGAGACATTTCAATATGTGATTTTTTTATGACTCACTTCCTTCACTTAGCATGCTTTCAAGATACACCCATGTTGTAGCATTTATCAGTACTTGACTGCTTTTATTGCTAACTACTATTCAATTGTATGGATAAATCACAATTTGTTTATCAACTTATCTGTTGATGGACATTTAAATTATTTCTACTTTTTGGCTATTATTAATAAGAATAATGCCATGGCTGGGCACAGTGGCTGACACCTGTAATCCCAGCATTTTGAGAGACTGAAGTGGATCACTTGAGATTGGGAATTTGAGACCAACCTGGGCAACACAGAAAAGCTTTGTTTTACAAAACAAACAAACAAACAAAAATTTTTAGTTAGCCACGTGAGGTGGCATGTGCCTGTAGTCCTAGCTACTAGGGAAGCTGAGGCAGGAGAATTGCTTGAGCCCATAGGGTTGAAACTGCAGCGAGCCATGACTATACCACGTTCTCCCAGCCAGGCTGACGGGGAGATCTCATCTAAAACAAAAAACAAAAATCAGAATAATTCAATGGAGTTACTTTAAAGCAAGAATTAAAAGGGACCTGCTAAACCATTTCCTGCCAAAAAACTATATCCAAATTTATAACTTTTAAATTAAGCATAACACATTAGTCATCATTTCAAAATATGTAAATATTTAACTGCAATTTAATTCTAATATTAACTCTCAATTTCGGTTCTAACAGTGAACTTCGGATAGAATTAAATAGGTCAGTGTTTCCTAAACACTAGCCCACCAACAAATGTGGGGCTTACTGGCTCAGAATCAGCTAAAAAATATGTTAGAAAACACGACTCATAGGCCTTACCCCACAAAGTTCCAATTCTATCTCTGTGTTGGTAGGATTAGTATATTACTCAGTGTTCTCTGAAGAAAAAGAGCAATAAAGAACAGAGAGAAAGAGAGAGGGACAAATTTTATTTTAAGTAATTGGCTCACAGAATTATGAGAGATGGCAAGTTTTAAAAATGTAGGGTAGGTCAGTAGGCTGGAAACTCAGGCAGGAATTATCATTTAGACTTAAACATCATTCCTTCTTTTCTAAGAAAGTCAGTTTTTGCCCTTTTAAGGCCTTTAATTGATTGAATGAGGTTTATCCTTTACTTGTAATTTCCTTTACTTAAAGTCAACTAATTGTAAATATAAATACACCTACAAAACATGTTCACAGCAACATCTAAACCAGTGTTTAACCAAATAACTGGCCATTATATTCTGTCCAAATTGGTGCATAAAGTCAACCATGTCAACAATACTTTTTCTTTAATTCAATGCTGTCTTAATGTTAGAAATGGCCTGTGAAAATCAAACATTTGTGGCTCTAGTTCCTTTTTGACTTTTGATGCATTTGGAAATGAATATAACATTTAATAATTTCTAACTAAGAATTCATTACTTAGTATTGTTTTAAAATGTGAAAAGCCTAAGCCCTAACATACTTTTATTGATTGTAGTTGCATTAATTGATTGCAATTATTATGGCTTGCTACCTAATTTTTTTAAATATTGTTGTCTACACACCTTGTTTTCTCTTAATATGTCTACACGTATAACTATTTTCCATGAAAAAGTACTTGGGAGAGGTATATGAGACAAAAATTTGAAAAGGTGCTTGCAAGGAGGAAAGAGATTCAAAATTTTTCACATTAGAGGAGAAAGATAACCGTTTGTTTCCCACCCCACCCATCTCCTGCTGGTGCACACTTCCTCTTAACTGATACAGGTGGATGTCAACAGTACTACTAGTGAGAGGAAATGAATGGAAATATTCTCCAGGTAGAAATTATTCCCCTAAGTCCAAGTGGCAATTTCAGTCTGAATTATGGCTAAGGTTCTAGAGGAAAATTTCCCCTTACCTTCTGCATATACGGAAGCTGAAATAACTATGAAATTATATCAGTAAGTACAATAGTTCAATCCTGAAGACCTTCTCTCCTGTAGCTATGGTGAATGTCATGCAACTTTTGTATCTGTAAACACATTTATCTAATTAATGTGCTACTAAGCAGATGAAAAATCAGCATGATATAACACAGCTAGAATAAGGTTTTTGAGAACAAGTGAAAATAGAACCCTGTTCATCTTATCAGTATTTTAAAAATAGATTTTTTGGAATATGTTTTAAAAACCTCAACACAATTGCAGAAATAATTCATAAGGTCCTAGAACAAATATCACTCATTGAAAACTCCAATATTATTAAATTCTTTTGAAAAAGCACTTTGTCTCAAAACCATTGCTGATCTTAAGAAACAAAATTTATTTCTATCCCGACGAGAACTTGCAGGCATTTAATTCAAGGCATGTGAGTAAAAAATACGTTTATGACTGACCAAAAAAAAAAAAATGAAAATGCCATTAACATCCATTCTAAACTTGTTATTTAAAATCTGGTATTGATGAGGGAATAAAGAAAATATGTAACTGAAATTTGCTTGGCATAGGTTTGCCAATAAATCTTTAGTGGGACAACCAAAGTTATAAGATCTGAAGACTTCGTTTTTAGGAGTATAGCAATATCATATGGAAGCTTTAAGAATAGGTAAAATGTAAAGATTTGCATATTCTGTTTATGGTTTATTTAAAATCTTGGAGTCACTGCTGATAAAATAATCATCAATATAAATACTTCGTTTCTGTTAAATAGCTTAAAATATTGATGCAAAATCACACTACAGAATTTAGGTTTCATGACAAAAAAGGTAACATTGTAACACAAGTTTGAGAATTTGTTAGAATTTTGATCCTGATGTCAGACAACAAAATACATGTAACATTCTTACTCTAGTTGGTTTGAAAATGACACTAATATATTTCTGTCATTTGTTTAATAAAACTATATAAGTGGTGTAACATGAAACATCAAAAAGGAGCTCATAATCTTTGACCAAACAATGTCACCTTTCTCATTTTGGTCTTTACAGTCTTCTTTTTGAATATGATGAACATCAGTCATCTCTGTTATTCATCACAATGACCAGAGCAGCTTAAGAAACAAAATGAGCAAGCAATCAATTAAAAAACAAACAAAAACTGAAAAGCAACAACGTAACAGCTGCCTGAGACCCCACTTCCAAATTTTATTTCATTTAGGCTGATATGAAATTCAGGAGGCATTATTTTTTTAAAACTCCAAAATGATTCTATCGTGCATTTGCTTCCAGGTTTTCATTTATATGTCTATGTGTACAATTATATTAGCTACAACCGAAGATAATATTAGCTCCTTCCTTGAAATTTTTTTGCATCTCATCACTTACTCTTCTCCAATTATTAATACTATGTCTAATACATCCAGAATTAAATTAGCATGGTATTTGGCAACTTTTTTACTAATTATAGTGAAGATGTTTCTACTGTTTTGCCATGAAGCATTATGATATATTGAGATTGGATTTTATTATATTAATACCAAGTTTTTTTCCTTTTAAAATGTTCTTTAATGCATTTTAAATGGAAAGAATAATAGTAGATTATTCTTGTTTTATTATTATTGTTTAGATGAGAGGGTACACAGCAACCATTTGACAAAGTTCTTTAGAGACAGCACTTAGCAACATATGTAAGAAAATAACATAATCCATTAAGTACCATTATTTGAAATTCAAGTAATTCATTGTCTTAGAAAAAATATGAGTATGTCAATCCTCACATTAATTCTACTTTACGCTTGTTGTGACTTAATAATACTTTATTTATTTCTCCTCACCAGTATTTGAGAAATGAATATTTTCTTTCCATGAAAATGTGATTAGATATGCTAAATCAATGGTTTTTATGGTGACCTATTCCAGATTGTTTCATTATATACATACACAACATACAGTATTAAAAATTTCAGAGATGCTCATAACACTGTAATAAGTAATCCACAAATAAATGTATACATTCAAAATAGTTTATATTTAAAATACAATTTAAAATAATAAAAATAACTCAAGATCGCATACCGAATCATTATATTTTATCAAAATTTAGTATATATTTATTATATGCTAAATGCATTCATGTGAACAAGTAAACTAGTAGCTCATACAGGGATTGAAGGAACCTAAACTCTTACTAATAGTATAGACATTTTAGTCGTTAAAATTTACCAACCAACTTTTTATTTCAGCTTCAACATGTAAAGAATTCAGAAGTCATAATTCTCATCTTTACAACAAGAAAACAGCTGAGCAAACTGAAAATCAATGTCTTGTCTGTCCTTAACCTATCAGAAAACAGGTTGCAGAACATATCACTAAATCTGGAGATTCGGTTAAATCCAGGGTTGCACTCGGGTCTGCTTACCTAGAGCAGAAGCTACTGGAGTGCTATACTGGTAAGAAAGCAAAAGATAATTTTGACAAATTGCTTGAAGCTGAGTGTGCACTAGCTTTAGAGAAACAAAAAATAATAATCCCTGATGTCCACAGTCTTTTATGAGCACCCAAATGCATGGATGTTATCTCCAGGAATGCCACTGGGCTTTTACAGCAAAGAGTCAATTAATGTCCCCTCATGGCTATGGAGAGAGAGGACAAAAGCAGTTATTGTGAAATATATCCAGAACTTACAAAAATAGCTATTCTTTAGGGAAAGAGACTAGCAGAGCCTTATCCCAGCTAGGGGAAAGACATTTGTTCTCTAGACTCAGTAAGCCTTCCTATCTCACCTAAGAGATAGAGGTGGGGACGCTAAGAATCAACTGTAAAGATTCTAACCCAAGGATGTAGGACCATTAAAAGACTGAGATTTAGTAATAAAATTATATATCACACTAACCCTTCCTCAAACCTTACCAGCATACACGAACAGGGCTGCACTAGAAAAGCAGTGGATTACAATAAAGACCTGCAGGATATAGACTTTGTTTAAGGAGAGATTTTTAGGGAAGCTCAAAGACAACAGGGGAGGCAAAATCAAAAACAGTAGTGGAATTTATAGTTTCTGACAACTACAGTTACAGAAAACATTAAGCAAGGCCAGCTTCAGGACAGACTAACATACAACCATACATTAAAAACCTATTTAACCCAGTTTCTATTATCCCAATACATTATGGCCAGCTTTCAACAACAACAACAACAAAATTACAAATCGTGCTGAAAGACAGGACAAACGTAATCTGAAGACACAAAGCAGAAAACAGAACCAGATTCAGATATGACATAGATTTCAGAATTAAAAATAACTACTTAGGGAATTTAAAAGACCTGTGATTAATATTTTGAAGGCTCGCATGAAACAAGTAGAAACTGTGAAGGAGCAAATGGGTAATATAAGCAGAGAGATAGAAACTCTAAGAAATAATTTAAAGAAAATGCTAGAGATTGTAAACACTGTAATGGAAATGAAGAATGCCTTTGATGGGTTTATCATGGATAGGACACAGCTGAGAAAAGAATCAGTGCACTTGAAGATATGTAAATAGGATCTATCCAAACTAAAATGAGAAGAAAAGAAGAGCAAAAAATCAGAAAACACCATCCAAGGACTTTGAGACAATTTAAAATGTGTAGCATACGTTTAATTGGAATACCATAAGTAAAAGAGTGAACAGAGCAAAAAATATTTTTGAAATCTCCAATGTAATAGTGGATTAGTCTGTTTCTCTTTGATAATGACTGAGAACTTTCAAAAATTAATGGCAGAAGCCAAAGGGAAGGTCTAGGAGGTTCAAAGAACACTAAGCAGCACACATATAAAAACAAATTATACCTAGGTTTATTATATTTAAACTGAAGAAAACCAAAGATAAAGGGAAGATCTTGAAAGAAGCTGAGGTAGAGAGAAAGTTTTACCCATAGAGTACCAAGGGTAAGTAAATGTTGTGAACATATCACCAGAAGCTACACAAGCAAGAAGAGAGTTAAGTGAAATATTTAATGTGTTAAAATCAAAGCAAAACCAAACACCAACCCATAATTTTATAACCAATGAAAATTTTCCTTCAAAAGCACACTCATATTTCCAAAAGCAATACAAAGGAAGGCCAGGGTCATTACCTATGTAGGCAAACTAAAACCTAAATTTCATACCACTGTAGACCCTTCAAAGTGACTAAAACTGAAAACACTGATAATACCAGCTCGTGGTATTATGTAGTAACCTGAAACCTCATAAATTTCTCATAGGTGGATAAATAACTGGAATCACTTTGGAAAATTGTTTAACACTAAATATTGAATCTGACCATCTATCTATCTATCTATCTATCTATCTATCTATCTATCTATCTATGAGCAAGAAATTCCCCTCTCCAGAGATTGACTACACAAGTGCATTAAATATGCATAAGAATGTTTATAACATCCATATTTACCTATATGGGTCCAAAGTGAGAACAATTGAAATGTCTGTTGATATTACAGCAACTAAAAGGAAAACTATTTTGCTACCTTGGTAACTTACATGAATCTTACAACATAATGTTAGGTAAAGAAATCAAATGAAAATATAAGTACTATATTACTCTAAATAAGTTCCAAAACGGATAAATTTTTTAATCTACTCTTAGATGTTTCTAAATTCACTCATTTTTACCCTATCTTGTATTAAATTATTCTATAATAACTTTTCTGTCAAAAACTTGTTTTAAAATTTGGTTGACTTTTATACTTAAAATATCATTGCCATTTACCAAATATCAACTTTTCTCTCCATTTTAGAAGACAATGTACATACATACTGTTTCATTTTAACGCATCAAAATAAACACTTAAATATTATAACAATTTAATAATAAAATTAAAGCAACAGCAGCAAAAGCCAAAATTGACAAATGGGATCTCATTAAATTAAAGAGCTTCTGCACAGCAAAAGAAACTACCATCAGAGTGAACAGGCAACCTACAGAAT
>NW_022161659.1:0-12504 GCF_008728515.1 Papio anubis
AAAGGGATGGAGGAAGATCTACCAAGCAAATGGAAAACAAAAAAAAAGCAGGGGTTGCAATCCTAGTCTCTGATAAAACAGACTTTAAGCCATCAAAGATCAAAAGAGACAAAGAAGGCCATTACATAATGGTAAAGGGATCAATTCATCAGAAAGAGCTAACTACCCTAAATATATATGCACCCAATATAGGAGCACCCAGATTCATAAAGCAAGTCCTTAGAGACTTACAAAGAGACTTGGACTCCCACACAATAATAATGGGAGACTTTAAAACCCCACTGTCAACATTAGACAGATCAACGAGACAGAAAAGTTGACAAGGATATCCAGGAATTGAACTCAACTCTGCACCAAGCGTACCTAATAGACATCTACAGAACTCTCCACCCCAAATCAACAGAATATACATTCTTCTCAGCACCACATCGCACTTATTCCAAAATTGACCACATCGTTGGAAGTAAAACTGTCCTCAGCAAATGTAAAAGAACAGAAATTGTAACAAACTGTCTCTCAGACCACAGTGCAATTAAGCTAGAACTCAGGACTAAAACTCAATCTAAACCATAACTACATGGAAACTGAACAACCTGCACCTGAATGACTACTAGGTACATATGAAATGAAGTCAAAATAAGATGTTCTTTGAGGCAATGAGAACAGATACAACATGCAGAATCTCTGGGACACATTTAAAACGGTGTTGTAGAGGGAAATTTATAACACTAAATGCCACAATAGGAAGCAGGAAAGATCTAAAATTGACACCTAACATCACAATTAAAAATTAGAAGCAAAAGAGCAAACACATTCAAAAACTGTGAAGGCAAAAATGCTTAAGATCAGAGCAAGAACTGAAGGAGATAGAGACACAAAATCCTCAAAATAAGTGAATCAGGAGTTGGCTTTTTGAAAAGATCAACAAGTGATAGACCGCTACTTAAAGACTAATAAAGAAAAGAAAGAAGAATCAAAAGAGATGCAATAAAAAAATGATAAAGGGAGATAACACCACCAACCCACAGAATACAAACGCTACCATCAGAGAATACTATATAAACACCTCTATGCAAAATAAGCTAGAAAACCTAGAAGAAATGGATAATTTCCTGGACACTTATACTCTCCCAAGACTAAACCAGGAAGAAGTTGAATCCTGAATATACCAATAGCAGGCTCTGAAATTGAGGCAATAATTAGCCCACCAACCAAAAAGTCCAGGGTTGAGAGCCAGTTCACAAAATACGAATTCTACCAGAGGTACAAGGAGGAGTTGATTCCATTCCTTTTTGAAATTATTCAATCAATAGAAAAGAGGAATCCTCCCTATCATTTATGGGGAATAGCAAATAAGATCCCTTACACCAAAGCCTGGCAGGAATACAATAAAAAAAGAAAATTTTAGACCAATATCCTGATGAACATGGATGCAAAAGGAAAATCCTCAATAGGCACTGGCAAACCAAATCCAGCAGCTCATCAAAAGCTTATCCACCATGAATTAAGTGGACTTCATCCCTGGGATGCAAGGTTAGTTCAACAACATGCACAAATCAAGTAGCGTGTCAGCATATAAACAGAACCAAAGACAAAAAGCCACATGATTATCTCAATAGATGCAGAAAAAGCCTTTGACAAATTCAGCAACCCTTCATGCTAAAACTCTCAATAAATTCGGTATTGATGGATATCTCAAAATAATAAGAGCTATTTATATGACAAACCACAGCCAATATCATACTGAATGGTTAAAAACTAGAAGCATTCCTTGAAAACTGCCACAAGACAGGGATGCCCTCTCTCACCACTCCCATTAAACATAGTGTTGGAAGTTCTACAGCTAGAACAATCAGACAGAGAAAAAAATAAAGGGTATTCAGTTAGAAAAGAAGAAGTCAAATTGTCCCTGTTTGCAGATGACATGATTGTATATTTAGAAAACCCTGTTGTCTCCAGCCCAAAATCTCCTGAAGGTGATAAGTAAATTCAGAAAAGTCTGGGGATACTACAAAATCAATGTGCAAAATCACAAGAATTCTGCTCCACACTGTGGCACAGACAAACAGAGCCAAATCAGGAATGAACTCCCATTCACAATAGCTTCAAAGGAATAAAATACATAGGAATCCAGCTTACAAGGGATGTAAAGGACCCCGCTCTTCAAGGGAGCTACAAATAGTGCTCAGTGAAATAAAGAGGACACAAACAAATGGAAGAACACACCATGCTCATGGATAGGAAGAATCAATATCTTGAAATGGCCATACTGCCCAAGGTAATTTATAGATTCAATGCCATCCCCATTAAGCTACCAACGACTTTCTTCTCAGAATTGAAAAAACTGCTTTAAAGTTCATATGGAACCAAAGACCCCACATTTCCAAGGCAATCCTAAGTCAAAAGAACAAGCTGGAGGCATCACGCTACCTGACTTCAAACTGTACTACAAGGCCACAGTAACTAAAACAGCATGGTACATGTACCAAAACAGAGATACAGACCAATGGAACAGAACAGAGACCTCAGAAATAATACCACATGTACAGCCATCAGATCTTTGACAAACCTGAGAAAAAGAAGAAATGTGGCAAAAGGATTCCCTATTTAATAAATAGTGATGGGAAAATTAGTAGCCATAAGTAGAAAGCTGAAACTGGATCACTCCTTACTCCTTATCACGAAAATTAATTCAAGATGGATTAGAGACTTCGTAATCAGGCTAAAGCAAAAGCCCTAGAAAAACTGAGTAATATTCAGGGACTAGCAGGCAAGGACATGTCCTAAAACACCAAAAGCAGCAGCAATGAAAAGCCAAAAATTGACAAATGGGTCTAATTAAACTAAAAAACTTCTGCACAACAAAAGAAACTACCATCAGGTGAACAGGCAACCTACAGAATGGGGAAAATTTTGCAATCTACTCATCTAACAAAGGGCTATATCAGATCTATAAAGAACTCAATCAAATTTACAGAAAAAAACAAACAACCCCATCAAAAGTGGGCAAAGGATATGAACAGACACTTCTCAAAGAACATGCATACAGCCAACAGACACATGAAAAATGCTCATCATCACTTTGGCCATCCAAATGCAAATCAAAACCACAATGAGATACCATCTCACATCAGTTAGAATGGCAATCATTAAAAAGTCAGGAAACAACAGGTGCTGGAGAGAGGATATTGGAAAATAGGATCACTTTACACTGTTGGTGGGACTGTAACTAGTTTAACCATTGTGGAAAACAGTGTGGCAATTCCTCAAGGATCTAGAGCTAGAAATACCATTCGACCCAGTCATCCATTACTGGGGATATACTAAAGTTATAAGTCATGCTGCTATAAAGACACATGCACATTATGTTTATTAGGCACTGTTCCTAATAGCAAAGACTTGAAATCAACCCAAATGTCCATCAGTGACAGACTGGATTAGAAAATGTGTACATACATACTATGAATACTATGCAACATATAAAAGGATGAGTTTCGTGTCCTTTGTGGGGACAGGGATGCAGCTGGAAATCATCATTCTCAGCTAACTATTGGAAAAACGGAAAACCAAATACCGCATGTTCTCACTCATAAGTGGGAATTGAGCAATGAATCACTTGGACTGGGAAGGGAGGACCATCACACACCAGGTCCTATTGTGCCAGGAGGGTAGGGGAGGGATAGCATTTGGGGATATACTGGCAAATGATGACTTAATGGGTGCAGCACACCAACATGGCACTGCGATATACATATGTAACAAACTTGCACGTTGTGCACATGTACCCTAGAACTTAAAGTATAATAAAAATATATATATATATATAATTATTGTTGTCACAAGTCACTTAGTTTTGGAGTAGTTTTAGCAGCAATAGATAACTAATATAGGTCAATATAAAAATCAATGCATTTCATAAAACATTGAGAAACAAAAAATAAAAGGATTTAAAAATAATAATAATAATTTTACTTCACTCCTCTTACATGGATTTGGATGAGAAGTCAGATATAATTCTTACCTCTGTTCCTGTATAATAAGATGTGATTTCCTTCTAGATTTTTTTAAAAGTCTTTGATTATAGTTTGAATTTAATATATCCAGATGTAGTTTATTTATTTTTATTTTATTTTACTTTTCATTTATCATACTTGGTGTTCTCTGACTTTCCTGGATTTGTGGTTTGTTGTCTGACATTAACTTGGTAAATTGTCCGCCATCATTGTTTCAAATGTTTTCTTCTGTTTCTTTTATTTTTTCCCTGTTTCTCATATTCCCATTACGTATATGCTGCACTTTTTGCAGGTGCCCACAGTTCTTGGATATTGAAGTTTTGGGTAATCTTTTTTCCCTTTACTTTTCAGCTTTGGAAGTTCATATTAAGATATCCATAAGGTCAGTAATTCTTTGTTCAGTCATGTCCAGTATACTAATTTTTTATTAAGAAAAAAGAAAGTATGCAATTGTGATAAGCAAAAGGAACTTTGCAGATGTGATTAAATCAGAGTCATGAGACGGAAGATTATTCTTGATTGTCTTGGTGAGTCCAAATGTGAAAGGAGAAGCAGAGAGAGATTTTTGAAGAGGCTATTCTCTGGCTTTGAAGATAGTGGAAGGGGCTATGAGCCAAGAAATACAAGGAATGCAGCTCTCTTGTTGACCATATGAGTTCTTCTTGCCTGCTGCCCAGAAAAATCCAGTAGTCTGAGATAGTAGAAGTTGCAGCAGAGAAAGAGTTTAATAATTGCAGGGAGACAAAGAAAGGAGGAGGGGAAATATTTCTCAAATCCACCTTCTCTAGAATTCAAAGGCTAGGATTTTTCCAGAATGGTTTGACAGGCAAGGAGCTAGGGAATGGGGAATGCTGATTGGTTGGGTTGGGGATGACATCATAAAGGCGTTGAAACCTTCTGATGTGCTGAGTCAGTTCCTGGATGGAAGTCACGGAACTTGTTGATTCAATTTCTTGGGATGGGTTCCTGGTTCAGATAGTACCAGCTGGTCCACCAGAATGCAAGGTCTGAAAAATCCTCAAACACCAGTCTTAGGTTTTTACAATAGTGATGTTATCTATAGGGGCAACTGAGGAAACTATAAATCTTGTGACCACTGGCTACATGACTCCTGAACAGCAGGCGCTTACAAATAGGCAAGTTATACAACAGTGATTTGTTAGAGTTAACGGTACCTATATCTTAGTAGAAGAAACAATGTCTTGTAAGAATTAAACTATGCCTACATCTTAGCAGAATTTAGGCCTCTACCATAATTTTAACCTAGTGGCCTTTCATTACTTTTACAAAGGCAGTTTTAGTTCCTGAAGAAGAAGATTAGTTTTGGGAAGGAGCTATTATCATTCTTGCTTTAAAGTTAAACTAGAAAACAAATTCCTCCCATAGTTAGCTTGACCTACATGTAGGAATGAGCAAAAACAGCTTAGCAGGTTTGAAGAAAATGGCTAGCTATGTGAGATTTTTTTTCACTGTTATAATTTTGTAAAGGTAGTTTCAGCTTTAGAAGCTGAAACAGGACAGAAAACAGATTCAGCCCTCAGAGTGAGTAAGGCCCTATGCATTTTGGTTTTGGCCAAGTGAAACACATTTCAGACTTCTGATCTTCAGAACTTTAAAATAATTAATTTGTGTTTTAAGTCACTGAGTTTGCAGTAATTTCTCATAGGAGCCATAGGAAACTAACACACATTTATGAGGATCAAGGACATTAACATCTTGAAATTACAAATCCCAGAGGGAAGTAAGGAGAAAGGATAGAGAATATTTGTAAAAATAAGAAGTATTTCTAAAACTAATGGAGAAACATTTGTCATGTATATACATATGAAAAAATTCATAAAATGAACATATAGGGCAGAGTAATACCCATACTGAAATGGTAAAAAATAGAGCATATATATAGTCATTTAAAATTTTTTTTAATTCCTAAAAAATCATTATTCTACAGATTTCCCTCTCTATCTGAAGTACAGTAAAATTATAAATTAACATTTAAATGGTAGCTTTAAAATGTTTCGTATTTGAAGACAATTTAGTATATTACTAAATAATCTTTAGGTTAGAAAAAAACTCATAAAAAACTTTTAAAAATTAGAAATACTCATAATTATTTGACATTTTAAAAAGTGTATGTCACATTCTATGTGACACAACTAAAATAATCCTTACATGGACATAATGACCCTAAATATATTTAAAATGTATATTTAAACTATATAAATAGATGACTTAAACAAATGAGTTAAGCATTAAACAAAATTAATTAGAGAAAGAAAAAGAACAACAGAGGAAAGAGCAACAGAGGAAACCCAAAGTAATATGATGGAAAGAAAGAATAAAGATAAAATCTGAAATCAATGAAATAACCAGGAGAAAAAAATTAAACAAACCCAAAACAGGTTCCACATAAAGATAAGTATATCTCTGACAAGACTGAATTAGAAAAAAAATAGAAGAGTTGCAAATAAACAAAATACATACAAAACGAAGTCTATCTTAAAACAAAATGTTTAAAAGCAAAATCATTAACTATGCAATAATAATTTTAAATGTCATGAGACTAATATAATTTGATTCCAAGAACCAGATAGCAGTAATACAAAAAATGAATATATAGCTTCATGTTTTAAGAAAACAACAAAAATTCTAGATAACATATAAGCTAAGAGAATCTAGCTATGCATTAAAAATTAAAATATGGTTATTTTCCTTGGTTTCTCCAAGAAGCAGACACTGAGACATATTTGTCAGAGGCCTTTGAACCAGAGCAGCTCCACCTTGAATAGGGGCTTGGTAGAATAAGGCAGCGACATACTGTGCTGCATTCCCACACAGTTAGGCATTCTAAATCACAGGATGAGATAGGAGGTCGGCACAAGATACAGGTCTTAAAAACCTTGCTGATAAAACAGCTTGCAGTAAAGAAGCCAACCAAAACCAAGATGGCCACAAGAGTGACTTCTGGTCATCCTCACTGTTCCATTCCCACCAAAGCCATGACAGTTTACAAATGCCACGGCAATCTCAGGAAGTTATCGAATACGATCTCAAAAGGGGAGGCATGAATAATCCACCCCTTGTTTAGCATATAAGCAATACATAACCATAAAAATGAGCAACCGGCAGCCCTGAGGGCTGCTCTGCCTATGGAGTAGCCATTCTTTTATTCCTTTGCTTTCTTAATAAACTTGCTTTCAGTTTACTCTATGGACTCACCTTGAACTCTTTCTCGTGCGAGATCCAAGAACCCTTCTTTGGGTTCTGGATCAGCATCCGTTTCCAGTAACAAATTCACGAGCAAGCAGGATATTTAAAAGGTGATTCCAGAAAGCATTGGTAGAGAAGTGAGAAAGAGATTAAGAGAAGGCTGTTAAAGAGTTCGTTAGCCAGGAAGTCACCAGTGTGGGCAAGTGAAGTTATTTCATGGGGAAGTTCTAGGACCTCGAGTAGTACATGAGTGTAGTCATCTAAGTAGCATGGCAGTTTTGTTTATAAATGAATCTGCATCATTTTTTGATTGAGGGTTGCTCTTTATAATTATGATGCTACCAAATAAATCAGCATTTCATAGTACTAAATGTTCCCTGAAGTAGTCTCAATCAGTTAATACAATTTAAACTATAGTATTCTTTGAGATATATTATTTAAAGCAAAACCTTCCTTTTCCTCTACACAAAAAGGTATGCAAAATATGTGAACTAAGCATGTTTTCTTCTGTTTCCAACAGGATTTTCCTGTGTAATGTAATTAAATCTTTGAATTTTCTGAGGAATTTTATTTCTGAAGAAAAATGGCTATTGACTTTTCACAGAAGAATATTGTCTGTTCATTTCTTAAAATAAAAAGTTAAAGTGTCTTCTTAACATTTTTACTCCTTCTTTCAAGTGAAATTTGGATTGAGGGTGAGAAGTTGAAGAGAACAAGTCTTTCTTGAACACACAAGCACACACAATGCAGTCTTTGAATTAGGCTGCTGAAATGTTCTCTTCTTAGGGAGATTGCTTACGGCTAGGTCTATTTTCCCTGCAATGCCTCATTAGCTCTGAACACATTTTTCCCAAGATAAATTTAAAAGCTCATCCTAATTAGACTTCACTGGGGTGGTCTGAATTATTTGATCCATTCAGAAAAAAGATAGAAAAAAGACTACCCTGCGGGGGGCGGGTGGGGGGGTGCCTAGCATGAATGATAGTGAGCGTTACCATTGTGATTTTAAGCTTTGGGTAAAGTTACATGAAATTTTCAAAAATCTGACCTCAACACCAGACAATAAATAGCGTTCTCAAGCAGAGAAAGCATTCTTTTTCTTTCATTTTATTAAGTACTTTTGTAACTGTAATACTGTTTTCATCTTCCCTGGAATCATTTTGCTCCTGACATCATTTTATCTCACCAAATCACGTAAAACAAAGCTGAGTTATTTCATGGTAAAGGGACTTGGATGTGCATTGTTGCATTTTAGGATGTACCTTTCTCCAACAGTATTACCAATATCCTTCATGAACTTTTCTTCTTACCTGTACTATTGCAAAAACTTCAGTCTATCCTTTATGCTGTGAAAGGAAAATTAACCTTGAGACCCCAAAATAACTAAGCTGAAGGGAAAAGCCAACTATGGAACTGCTTAGAGCAAACCTGCTTCTCATTCTATTCAAAGTTTACTCCTCTGCTTACTGAGATAAATGCATATCTGATTGCCTCCTTTGGAAAGGCTAACCAAAAACTCAAAAGGATGCAAATATTTGTCTCTTATCTACCTATGACCTGGAAGCCCCGTCCCTACTTGGAGTTTTTCCTCCTTTGCTTTAAGTTGTCCTGCCTTTCCAGAGCAAACCAACGTTCTTTTTTTTTTTTGAAATGAAGTCTCACTGTGTTGCCCAGGTTGGAGTGCAGTGACGGCATCGTGATCTCTACTCACTGCAACTTCCACCTCCCAGGTTCAAGTGATTTTTCAAGCCTCAGCCTTCCAAGTCACTGGGATTATAAGCTATCACACCCGGTTAAATTTTTATATTTTTAGTAAAGATGAGGTTTTGCCATATTGGCCAGGCTAGTCTGAAACTCCTGACCTCAAGTGATCCACTTGCCTTGGCCTCCCAAAGTGCTGGGATTACAGGTGTGAGCCACCACACCAGGCTCCAGTGTTTATTCATCTTACATATATTGATAGATGTCTCATGTCTCCCTAAAATGTACAAAAGCAAGCTGTGCTCAGATCCCCTTCGGCAGATGTCATCTGGACCTCCTGAGGCTGTGTCACGGAAAGGCGTTCTTAACTTTGGCAAAATAAACTCCCTAAATGGATTAAGACCTGTCTCAAATATTCAGTATTCACAATACAACACCAATGGCAGAATTTTTCTTTAAAACTGCCTATGTCAGACATCTAATTTAGGTATTTACAAAGTTCTTTGTCTTTTCTTCAAAATAATACCTAAAACATTATCTTTTAGTTTTCTACTCATGAGACTGCATCCATTATATACATGATCTCTACTGGCCATGAAATTGTGTCTCTTTTCATTACAGCATTAAAATCTAGCATATGATCAGCATAGTGTATAGTAATTGAAAATTCTAGTATAAAATGATTAAACAAAGCAATCAGATCTGCACATCAAATGAACATTTTTCTATATATGGTATGATATAATTTCAAGTTCAAAGTATGATGCACATTTTCTTTTACAAGTAAAATTTATTCTACTTCTCAGACATGTTTCCAGTTAGTCCTTTAACAAAGGTTATGCTCAAATGATACTCAGTTTTCCAGTAGTATATCATTGTTTCTCTTCTCCATGCCTTATCCTAATATTTTATTATGAACATTATCAAATACGTAAAAAATTGTTAGAAATGTCATTGAACACCTGTGTTACTCCCTACTTAGATTCTACAATCAACATTTTGTAATATGTCACATACTTATCTATCTATCTACCCATCCATCAATGCACCTTATTTTTATACATTTCAAAATGAATAGCAAATATCACTATATTTTATCCCTAAACTTCAGTATGCTTAAACTTGTAAGTTAAATGTCTGTTTTTGTTTTTTTTAGATGAAATTAACAGGGTGAAATGCAAAAATCTTAAGTATGCTAGTCAACAAATTTTTCATATATATATATATTTTGCAAAAAATAATATGCACATATGTGTATTCTTTAAAACTGTCCATGTAAGACATCTAATCCAGGTGTTTTTATATATACACACACACACACACACACACACACATATATAATATATATAATATATTAAACAAACATTTAATATAATATATATATTACATGTATATATATTTGGCAAAATTAATTAAATAGCATACTTAAGATTTTATATATGATACATACTTTCATATATAAAATCTTAAGTATGCTATTCAAAAAATTTATGTCAAAAGATATAAGTCTATGCATCTACATACAGTTGTATATATAGATATACAGATAGACATATATATTTGTATCTATATCATATATGATACACAAAATCATATATAATATACATACATATTTATATCTGTGTGTAACTGCATAACCCAAAGTTATTAATATATCAACCACAAAATTCCCTGATGTCCCTTCCCAGTCAATACTAGCTCCCTACCCTGTTAGTTTCAATTACTGTCCTGTTCTGCTTTTTAAAAGCATAAATTAATTTTGCTCCTTAGAATTTCATATAAATGAAATAACAAAGTATGTTTTCTTTTGTATGAGGCAACTTTCACTCAGAATAATGGCTTTGAGATTCACCCATGTTGCTGTGCATATTAGTAGTTGTTTTTATTACCAGGTTGTATTTTATTGTATTAATATAACACAATGTTTTCTATTCTGTTGATAGAAAACAGGACTATTTCTATGATCTGGATATTATGAATAAAGCTTCTATAAGCATTCTTATAGAAGCATTTCTTTTCCCATTAGCTTTGATTCCTCTTGGGTAAATACCTAGTAATTGTTGGATTAAAAATTAGATGTATATTTAATTTTATAAGAAAGTGCTGAACTTTTCCCAAATAACTTGTATAACTATGTACATTCACGAACAATATATTAGAGTTTGAGTCACTCCATAAGTTTGCCAATATTCAATGCTGTCTGTATTTTATTATTATTATTATTATTATTTATTTATTTATTTATTTTGAGGTAGAGTCTTGCTCAAGGCTGGAGTCACCCAGGCTGGGGTGCAGTGGCATGATCTCGATTCACTGCAACCTCTGCCTCCCCGGTTCAAGCAATTATCCTGCCTCAGCCTACCAAGTAGCTGGCACTAAAGGCATGTGCCACCACGCCCAGCTAATTTTTGTATTTTTAGGAGAGACAGGGTTAGCCAGGATGGTCTCCATCTCCCGACCTCGTGATCCACATGCCTTGGCCTCCCAAACTGCTGGGATTACAGGGGTAAGTCACCTCTCCCGGCCCATCTTTTAAATTTTAGTAATTCTGGCTTGTGTGACGTGATACCTCATTTTGGTTTTCATTTGCATTTCCTTGATGACTACTGATGTTGAGCATTTTTTTCACCATGCTTAATTATTTGCGAATCTTCTTTTGTGAAGTGTCTCTTAGTCATTTGTCTAAGTATTAATTGAGATATTTTGTCATTTTATGGTTAACTTATAGGAATTATTTATCTATTTTGATATATGCATTGTCAGATATAAGTGTTCTGATTATTTTCCAAGAGCCTATTTTCCTTTATAACTTTCTTGAATGCTGCCTTTTTTGATGATTATATTATTAATGTTTTCCTTTTGTGACTATTTCTTTATGTACCCTATTAAGAAAAACTATGCTTACCCTCATGTTGCAAACATATTATCCTATGTTTCCACTAAAAAACTTTGGCTTTTATGTTTAGCTGTATGATAGTTTTCAAATTAATTTTTGTGAATGGTGAGGTTAAAGTGTAAGTTCTCTCCTATATGAATACCTTTCTCCACTAAGCTACCTTGACAACTTTGTCAAACACCACGTGAAAATATACATCAGCCATTTTTGAAATTTTGTTGGTAAAGTTGATCTATGTATCTGATATTTTTCCATTACCACACTCTCTTTATTTTTGTAACTTTATAGTAAATCTTGAAATCAAGTAGTGTAAGTTCTTGTACCATATGCTACCTCTTCATGGTTACTTTGTACATTCTAAGTCATTTGCATTTTTGAATAAATTTCAGAAATTGTTTATCCATTTTCACAAGATTTTTGTTGAGATTTTTATTAAGATTTCAAAAGCTATAAATAATTCCAAAAAAATGGTATCTTAAAAATATTGATTCTCCCAGTTTATACACATGCTATGCCATATGTCTTCATTTATTTAAGTGTCCCTTAATTTTTCTCAGCAGTGATTTGCTATTTCTAGAATAGATATTTTATAGACCATTTATAAACTTATTCCTAAATATTTCATTTCTGATGCTATTGCAAATAAATTTTTAAACATTTTGTTTTTAACTGATTCCTTCCTTCCTT
>NW_022161660.1:0-12483 GCF_008728515.1 Papio anubis
GCTTTGGTATTAGTGAGTCCTGGGAGGCCGATTCTTGAGCTTCCTAGTGGCTTGATGAGAGGGTAGTCATGGGAGTTGGGGGACAGGGATGTGGGCAAGTTCTCAGACCCCTGGGAAGCACACCCTGGTGAGATATGGTTGACGGCAGTAGCGGTGGTGGAGCAATCCACTAGGACCCAGGCAGTCCATGTTGGTGTTTCTGGTAGATGCAATGGGTTGGGTGGGCTACTCCCCAGTCCCACAGCATCCTGTAGCAGGTGTGGTGGTATTGTCCTAAGTGTGCTTAGGAGAGCTTGTTCTCCCCTGTCCCTCCCCCATCTGGGTGGCATCACCTCACACTTGGCAAAAACGGGGACACAGCCCAACATTAAACTCTTGCAATTGTGCCAGCTGTGGGCTTGTGACCAGAGAGGGTAGGCAGCACCAGAGCTTCCTATGTCTTCTCTGTTGAATCCCTTCTCTTCTCTGAAGAATCCGAGCAATCTTTCCTAGATAATCTGTTTAAAATGGAGTTCCTCTCCATGAAGAAGGCCATGCTACCTGCATCTGGTCAGCCATCTTGATCACCTTTCTACATTTAAAGAGACACAGCATGTTAAAAAGAAAATTTAGTTCCCTTAGGTATTGTTATTTACCTAGCCCTCCCAGTCAAGAAGTGGTCTGCATTTCAAAGGATTTTAATGTTTTTTTTCACTCCCCAGTGATTTCAGAGAATTGGGTTGTTAAAAATGTTTTCTTTAGAGTTAACAGTTTTTATTCATGGGATTCTTGATCCAATAGAAGTTACTTAACCATTACCAGAAGAAACTCTTCATCAGTGCACTTGGCAGCTGACATCTTTGTCCTCTTGGAAAAAAAAAAAAAAAGTTGTTCGGGCATGGTGGCTCATCCCTGTAATCCCAACCCCAACACTTTGGGTGACTGAGGCGGGCAGATCACCTGAGGTCAGGCGTTCAAGACCAGCCTGGCCAACATGGCGAAACACCATCTCTACAAAAGTACAAAAATTAGGTGGGCATGATGGTGGGTGCCTGTAATTCCAGCTGCTCAGTAGGCTGAGGCACGAGAATTGCTTGAACCCAGGAAGTGGTGTTTGCAGTGGGCCGAGATCGTGCCATTGCACTCAGCCTGGGCAACAGAGCAAGACTCCATCTCAAAAAAAAAAAAAAAAAAAAAAAAGCTGTTCATTCCTGTCATCTATCCAACTTCTTCCCCATCTCTGGACTCCTAAGTCTTGCCATTTTCCTGGTAGGGAGGAACTTCATGGCCATGGATGTGCGCTGTCCAAATACTCAGAAAAAAAGAATCTTGACTTTCTTCTCTTCTTTGACCTTCTTCACTCTATTTCAGCCAACATTCCCACAGCCCCACCCTAATCCTTGTCATCACTCTGAAATGACATTTCACTCTGTGACCACAACCACTACTACCCCAACTCCCCCACTACTTCATTGCCAATGGCCTGAGGGGTATACTGGCCAATGAGGTCTTTGGTTAAGGTTCCAAAGAGTGCAAACACTATAGAAGGTCAAGTCTCCCTCCTATTAAAATACTTTTTTTCTAACATTTTGAAACCTTTTGTTACATGTTTACATGAAAGTATTTGAAGAAACACAAGAGATTACAAGTAGTTTTTATAATGTTTCATAAAGAAAAACAGGTGGAGCCTGGCAGTCCAAAGTGGTGATTAACAGCATGAAATTTACATTCACAGCCAGGCGTGGTAGCTCACACCTGTAATCTCAGCACTTTGGGAGGCCGAGGTGGGTGGATCACCTGAGGTCAGGAGTTTGAGACCAGCCTGACAAACATGGTGAAACCCCGTCTCTACTAAAAATACAAAAATTAGCTGGATGTAGTGGCTGTAATCCCAGTTACTCGGGAGGCTGAGGCTGCAGAATCACTTGAACCCAGGAGGCAGAGGTTGCAGTGAGCTGAGATCGCGCCATTGCACTGCAGCCTGACCAATGAGAGCAAAAGAACAAAATTGCATCTCAACTAGAAAAAAAGAAAGAACAAAAGGAAAGAAAGAAGAATGAATGAAAGAAAGAAAAGAAAAGAAAGGGAGAAAGAGAGAGAGAAAAAAGAAAGAAGAAAGAAAGAAAAAAGAAAGAGAAAGAAAGAGAGAAAGAAAGAACGAAATTTACAGTCATACAAAACCATACTAAGACTCTATCCTCATTAGCTGTGAAATGCAGAACCAAGTCACTTACGACCAACTTTGGGGGCCTTACCTAACTCATTTGTAAAATGGAGATTATAAATCCAACCTCACAGTCTTGCAATGAAGAGTTTAATTAAGATTATGCTCATAAAATCTTCCCACAGTTCTGGGGTTTTTTTTCAAGCAGACACATGGAGCTGGGCTAGGACTGTTTTAATCCAAACACAGATGAGCACAGGAAAATATCAGATGTTCACATGTATGCAACATGGCCCACAAGCCTGCATACAGACACCTGAATGCACACATGAAAACATCCACATACTTATATGTAGTCACCCAGTTGTGAATGCGTACACACAAATATGAATATGTAACATACATCTTGTTTTACACAGAAATGCACATTGTAGACACCCCTAAATCATGTGTACACACATGCTGTACGCAGAGACAGACAAAAAGATTGGCAAGCATTGAGAAACAGTGGCACACCCCGTCAGGCACACACACACATGTGCATGTGTAGACATCAGTTGGAATGGATACCCATTATCAAGCACAAACATACACCCCACAAAGCCCGGCGCACACACAAATTCATGTATCAACATGACATACTGAAACATACATGCACATAGACACTACAAGCATGCACCCAGAATGACACACAGACAGTTGTATAAATTAGGATAAACATGGCAGAGGCATCCAGGAGAACCATTGGACAAAAAATGGCACAAAATACAAAAAGATGCAGGAGCACTCAGAGGTGATTGAGGGAACACTGACTTACAGGGAAGGAGAAAGAAAGATAGAAAGATGGGATCCAAGACAAGGAGTAGACAGACAGGTAGGCAAAAGTCCACCAATACAGGGCTCAGGGCCAACAGAATAACCTGAGAGTCTAATGCTGGCCTGTCCTTCTGCAGACACTGCCGAACTCAGCACCAGTCAGGAGGCCATGAAGGATTAATTTCCCTGTCCCACAGCTCCATGGGAGTAAATCTTGGCTTGTGGTGAGGAAGGGATAGGGAAAAGAAGAGGTTCCCAAAAGGAACTCTGTCCTTTCCTCCTTCCAAAGGAAAAGATTTGGGAGCTTTAAGACTAGAGAATAGCGAAAGCAGGGAAGGTTGCTTAGGGAACACCTCATCCATCCACTTCATCCTACAGATTAAAGAGAACAACTACTATTCGTTGAACACTTACTGCCATGTACCTCATCTGCATTAACACATACACTTCTCCCTAAATAGCCAAAGAGGTAGGAGCTGTTCTTGGCTCCATAAGGCTCAGAGAAATGAAGTCAGCTGTTCAAGGCCACACAAAAAATAAAAGATAAGGTTAGGATTCCAATCCAGGCCTAAATCATTGTACCATCCGTCCAGAAAGGGAAACTGAGGCCCAGCAAAGAAAAGGGATCTTCCTGGGTTCGCCACTAACTCACTCTGAAAGCCTGTACCCATGTCACTGCGACAAGTCCCTCTCACATCATTTCAGACACCATTCTCTCACTCTATGCTCCAGGGTAATCAACAAGTCCAACATCGATTGACCTCTATGTGCACAAATACTGGAGTTCTCCCAGCCTGTCTCTCCCCACCCCTCCGTGGCCAGGTCATGGCAGCCTGCTGACCACTCAATGCCCTTCCCTGTGCCAACATCACTGAGAAACAAACTCCCCAAATGTCTGTCTCCCACCTTTTTAAGAAACAAGAAGGAAAAGGAGGGGCCAGGCCCAAGTGCAGGCTGGTGACCAGGATTAGAGGGATTCATATCTGCCCAGCTGGTGTTAGTCCTCGTTCCCACCTCTTGCCCTCCAAAATCAACAAACAACTTTTCTCTCTTCACCTTGTTCTCTGACCTCTGCTCCCTCCACACAGGTCTCAGAGCTCAGCATCCCAGAACACTTTCAGGAAGATGTCAGTCCTGGGGGTGCCAACCTCACCCACCACCCCTTGTCCAAAGTTGGTGACCCTGAGGACAGGTGCAACCCTCAAGGGTCCAAACATCAGAGCCTGTCCTGTGGCCCTCTGGAGCCCCTCTCAGGATCTGGCTGAGGCTCATCTCAGGCCCACATAGGACCAATCTCAGCACCTGCCTCATGCTCACGTCAGAGCCCACTGGAACCAACCTCAGATCCTATATGGTGCCACTCTTATACCTTCCTGAAGCAGGACACTCTTATGCCCTCAATGACACTTGAGAGAACACACAGAGCCCTCTTGGCACCAAACATCACTTTAATATTCTCCTGGTGTCAAGTTCAGTGCCAACTTCTTTCCCATCCTTGAGTATACCTGGGGGCAGTCCCAAAGCCAACACGATGCCTCCCCTCCCTGGCCGTACCTGAGGCTGATATCAGAACCTGCCAGTGTCATCCCTGTGTCCACTGCTGATGTCAGTCTCAGCACCCACCTCCTGCTAAGCCTGGCCCGCACTTGACTCCCAGGGTGATCTAGGCCAGTCAATGAAGTCGGATCAGGAGAGAGTTCACATCCCAGCTCCCTCACTTACTCCCTGTGTGACCTCACTCAAGAGGGTTTATGGAGTCTAGATCTGCTCATCTTCAAAATGAGGATGATGATGAACCAACCTCATTGTTACAAAGATTCGACCAGGTCATACACACCTAGACTTGATATTCCCATATGCGACCGTGCTCACCAAAGGGTAACTGTCCTGTTTACTAAGGAAGAATTTCCCTGAGGGAAGCACAGGAGGCTACTCATCCCTTCTCCACTCCCATCCACCCCAGGCTCTGCCTCTGTGCCTAACACTGGAGTTTACCCCAATCTCTTCTCTTATTGTTCCCTCTGCCTGCTAATAGTGGTAACCCCTGACAAAGCAGGAATCACCCTTAAAGGAGATTTAACTCACCCTCAAATATGATCTTCCCTTCCTAAATACACCCTTTCCACTGGCAGGAAAATCAAATCCACAAAGTGGAACTAAGGACGCAGAGGAGGAGAGATGGGAGTTCAGGGCCACTCACGCACGTCCCCTGCCCACGGTCTGTTTTCTGTCCTCTGTAGACCCTTATATAAAATGAGAAACATAAATAACAATAATAATATTAATAGGGATGATACAATCAATCTAGTGGGTTTCCCTAAGGATCTGGGTTGGAAGCCAGAGGAGGTCTTTGTAAATTCCAACCCTTGGGACACTTGAGTTTTTTCCACCATTTGGGGGTTATTACTATTTCTCCACACCTGGCCAATCCCTCTGCCAACTGATAACTCGAGGCGCTCTCCTCCAAGTGTGGGGAAAGTTCCCCTGAAATACGGATCTGGTCTTCCAACCCTTTCCCAACCAGAGATGGGCAGTGGAGGTTCTATGGCACCCATTCTGGCCTCCCTCTGAGGTTCCAGTGAGGATTCTGTGCATCAAGAGACAGCTCTGGGCCAAAGCAAAATCGTCAGACCCTGGGCTTTCTGGGAGGAGCTGCTGGGCTTGCTACACACTCCTCCTCCCAGAAACTCCACACCCACACCCTGGGTCTTCCTAGCCCGAAGTCTCTCAAGTCCGTATGTCTGGAATCCCCCCTCCTGAGACCCTTAACCCTGCATCCTCCTCACCAGAAGACCCCCAATGCACAGCCACACTTTTGTCTCACCCTAATAAAACCCAGACCTTTGGATTTCTCTCCCCTGGAACCCCCAAATCCACAACTTTGAGGTGTATTCTCACTCTCAGAACCCAAATCCAAAGCCCAAGTGCTCCCCTGTGCAAATATTCCAAACTCCTCCGTTCTACAGTTTATCTGTTGCCCCCTCCTAAATCCACAGCCCTAGGGCACCCTTCCCGAAGTACCACAGATTTAGTCTGGAGGCCCCCTCTCTGTTCAACTGCCCTGCGGTCCCCTCCTCCTCCCTTGCTGGCTGTGTCCCAAGCTAGGCGGGATTCATGGTGGGGGGTGTAGCGGGGAGGTGAAATGAGGTGATTGTGTAATCTGCCAAAGTCCACCCCTCTTTTTCAGGCAGTATAAAGGCAAACCACCCCAGCCGTCACCATCTATCATCCCACTGCCACCATGCTGGCCTCAGGGCTGCTCCTGGTGGCCTTGCTGGCCTGCCTGACTGTGATGGTCTTGATGTCTGTCTGGCAGCAGAGGAACAGCAAGGGAAAGCTGCCTCCGGGACCCACCCCATTGCCCTTCATTGGAAACTACCTGCAGCTGAACACAGAGCAGATGTACAACTCCATCATGAAGGTGTCCCAAGGCAGGGAGATGGGTGGCACAGGGTGGGGGCTGCCCAGCTGGCTGGGGCTTTGTGGCGGGGATTGACCAGTGTGGACCAGAGGCTCAGGAAAGGGAGTTTTGGAGATTCATCATCAGGGTCCTAGCCAGGAAAGACAGGATCTTGGGATGTCCAGCTCCCTGACTGTGAGAACCTGACTGGGTGAAGCATCCCAGTACATGAAATCTCAGTGCTGGGCCCATTCAGAGTGGGGGCTGCTCCCTCTAACCTCTCCCACCCGCCTCCATCAGATCAGTGAGCGCTATGGCCCCGTGTTCACCATTCACCTGGGGCCCCGGCGGATCGTGGTGCTGTGCGGACATGATGCCGTCAAGGAGGCTCTGGTGGACCATGCTGAGGAGTTCAGCGGGCGAGGCGAGCAGGCCACCTTCGACTGGGTCTTCAAAGGCTATGGTGAGGCGGTGCCCAAGAGGGGGAAGGTGGCCAGGGGGACGGGATGGTCTCAGTGTCCCCGGGCTTCTCCCTGACTCTCCTGTCCACTGGAGGCTATGGCAGAGCCCCCTGTCTGGTCTCTCTCCCCATCTCCCTTCATTGTGGCCTCTCCCTGTGTGTCCCTCACCTGTCTCCAGCATCCCTGTCCTGATTCCTCCCTGCCTCTCTCTACCCCTTGTTCTCTCTCCTCGTTCTGCCTCACTGGAGTCTCCTCTTTCCCCTCTCTCCATCTCTGAGGACATCCCGGGTTTCTGTTTTCCAACCCTGGTCCTCTGTCTTCATTTGTCCTTTTGTCGCTCTCAGCTTCTGTGCTTCTCGGTGTTTCTCCTCTCTCCGCTTCCCTCTCCCACTTCTTCCTCTGGCTTAGGATTTCATGGTATTCCGACTTCCACATCTCCAGCCTCCACCTCCTGGTAACAGTCTCTCGTCCTTCCAGACCCTCTCTGTTTCTGTCTCCGTATTTTTCTCTCTTCTCCAGCTCAGCTTAAGAATCTTTCACCATTTTTATTTCCTCCTCCCAGATCTCCCCATATCTCACTTCCCCTCCCTCCATCCTCTTCCTCCATCTCTCTTTCTCTTTCTCTCCCCCCTTCCTTCCCTTCCTCCATGGAGTGTCCCTGTATTCCTCTGTTTCTCTGTGCATCTGCCTGTCTAGCCTTTCTGCTTCTCTTCTGATTCTCTTATTTTTTCTATCTGATCTCTCTCTCTCTCTCTCTCTCTCTCTCTCTCTCTCTCTCTCGTGTCTCTGACTGAGTTTGCAGCTCTCTTGATACTCGCGCTGAATCCATCTCTCTCCCACCCCACTCCCTCTCTGCTCCATCCTTGGGGAGCCCCTTGGAGCTGGTCCGCTCCTGCCGCCCTCTGACTTCTCTCCACCCCTACTTTCACCTCCTCAGGCGTGGCGTTCAGCAACGGGGAGCGCGCCAAGCAGCTCCGGCGCTTCTCCATCGCCACCCTGCGGGACTTCGGGGTGGGCAAGCGCGGCATCGAGGAGCGCATCCAGGAGGAGGCGGGCTTCCTCATCGAGGCCCTCCGGGGCACGCGCGGTAAGCAGGGGACCCCGAGTGCGGGGGCAGGAGCAGGAAAACGCCCAGGGCTAGGGACCCGCGCGTGCGCGTTCTGCCTGGGGATGGGGACTAGGTGGGGAAAGGCCCCCGCACTTCCAGCCCTGGAGTCTGGCGCTGGGAATTTGGCTCAACAGGGCCCTGCCTCCCGGAATTCTGACTCTCCCCAGGCCTCTGAGTTGACTTTCTCCCCAACCCTCTCCTCCGGCCACACCCGCAGGCGCCAATATCGATCCCACCTTCTTCCTGAGCCGCACCGTCTCTAATGTCATCAGCTCCATTGTCTTTGGGGACCGCTTTGACTATGAAGACAAAGAGTTCCTGTCACTGCTGCGCATGATGCTGGGAAGCTTCCAGTTCACGGCAACCTCCACCGGGCAGGTAACCAGTTGCAGTCCAGCCCGTGACGCCCCTACCACAACCTGCCAACTGCTCCCCTACCTGGAGACAGGTGCCCCAAACTCCCACCCCCCTCCAGACAGTGTCCCCTCAAAATCAGCCCCCAATATTGGACAACTGGGCAGTTGCAACAGAACCCAGGATGGATGCACAATACCCAGTCTCCAAGGACACCCGAATAGCTCAACAGATGCTCCCCAGAACAGAGCCTGCCGGCAGGATGCAAGCCCTCAGCTCAGCTCTCTCACCTGGGCACGTGTTCCCATCCCCAACTTACCAAAATTTCTAACAGATGCTCCCTACCCAATTCTTCTGAATATTTTAACACCTGGACAAGTGACTGCCTCTACCCCCCTCCTGCATACCTGAACACCTGGTGCTGCCAAATCCAGCCCATCATGATCATTTCACATCTACACAAATGTCCCAAATTAGCCTACTGGAATATCTGGCCAAGCACCTTCTACTTCACCCACTTAAATACCTGAAAACATGGACAGCTGCCCTAACCAACACCCTAAACACATAAGTATCTAGACAGATTATTCCCCAGACACCCAGATAAGTGTTCCCCAACCTTTCCAATCACACACCCTACAGAGGAGCTCCCAATGCATCCCACTTGGCTAGGTAAAGACCTGAACAGGTATCCCCTCCACTTCAACATCTTCACCAGTCCCGCTTTAGTACCTGAACACCTGAACAAAAGCCCCCAGTTCAGACCCAAAAATTTTCTGGGTAGTTGTCTCCAACCAAGCCCACTTGAATGCCTAAATACCTAGACAGATGACACTCCCCTCATACCAGCCCCACCTGAGTAACTAAACACCTGGTCAGGTGTCTTCCAACTCAACTTCACTTGAATATGTGAACACCTAGATATGTGCTCCAATCCAGCCTCATTTGCATACCTGAAACCTGGATATATGCCTCAGTTCTTCTCACCAAAACTAGTAGAATGTGGCCCTGGCACCTAACCCACATGAAAACTTAGATATAAGTTCCCATCCAACCCCACTGAAATACCTAAACACCTGGACAGATGCCTTTAACTCAGTTCCTTCCTTGCTATGAAACAAGTCCCATTCCCATCAGCTCCTGCCCCCTGACAACTGTCCTTTCCTCCCATCCTCTCTCTGCAACCCCAGCTCTATGAGATGTTCTCTTCGGTGATGAAACACCTGCCAGGACCACAGCAACAGGCCTTTAAGGAGCTGCAAGGGCTGGAGGACTTCATAGCCAAGAAGGTGGAGCACAACCAGCGCACACTGGATCCCAACTCCCCACGGGACTTCATCGACTCCTTTCTCATCCGCATGCAGGAGGTACACCCCAGCAGCCAGTGCGGGGAGGTGCAAAGCCAGGCAGAGGGAAATCAGGCTGGGAGTGGGGCAAGCAGACGACACAGGCCCATTCAAATTAGCCCTCATCATAATAATCCTCACAATTGGCCGGACGCGGTGGTTCATGCCTGTAATCCCTGCACTTTGGGAGGCCAAGGCAGATGGATCACCTGAGGTCAGGAAATCGAGACCAGCCTGGCCAACACGGTGAAACCCCATCTCTACTAAAAATACAAAAATGAGCTAGGCGTGGTGGGGTGCGCGTGTAATCCCAGCTACTCAGGAGGCTGAGACAGGAGGATGGCTTGAATGCGGGAGGCAGAGGTTGCAGTGAGCCGAGATCATGCCACTCCACTCCAGCCTGAGTGACAGAGCAAGACTCTCAGGAAAAAAAAAAAAAATCCTCACAATCCCAACTATATCAACCACAGTTGTTCCAACCACTGAGCCCTCACCCACAGGCAGGACTTGCGCACGTGAATTAGAATAGCAAGCACTTCTACAGCACTACCATGTGCCAGGCACTGCGTTAAGTGCTTTAAGATAGTCCCCCACTGAACACTCACAACAGCTCTTGAAGGAAGTTCAATTATGGCCCCAATTGTGCAAATGAGGAAACTGAGGCCCAGAGAGTTTAAGTATCTTAACTGAGGTCACAAAGCGAGGAAGCCTTGGTCCCCCAAGCTCAAAGGCTGGTGTCTCTGAGCCTAAAGCTGGTGCTTTTACCCACCATGCTCTGTAACCGTTCATGCCCTGGTTATCAGACACACCTCTGTAGACAGGTGACCTGGCTTTACATTACAGGGTCCCCACCTCCATCTGGCCGTCAGTCTCCCATGTGGGAAGGCTTTAGGGAGTCTGAAGCTCAGGGAGAAAGGATCAAGGGAGGGGATTCCTCCATAGTAAGTTTCAAGATTTTTTAGGGAAGAAATAGGATGCTGTTGCTTAAAATTCTGTGCTTGTATCTCCGAAAAACTCTTTTTTCCTGACTCTTCATCTTGCCGTCTCTGTACTACTTTCTCTTCGTCTCCCCTCATCCTTCTCTTTCTAAATATTCCTACCATTAAAAAAGTAACAGACTGGGCAACATGGCAAAATCCCGTCTGTACAAAAACTACGAAGAGTGACTGGGTATGGTGGTGCATGCCTGTAGTCCCAGCTACTCAGGAGGTTGAGGTGGGAGGACAACTTGAGCCCAGGGTGGGCAGAGGTTGCAATGAGCCAAGATCATGGCACTGCACTCCAGCCTGTGTGACAGAATGAGATCCTGTCTCAAAAAAAATTAATTTTTTGTGAAAAACAAGTGAGCCTGCATGGTCATGTGCATGTGCAGTTCCAAGTACTCAGGAGGCTGAGGCTGGAGGATTCCTTGAGCCCAGGAGTTCGAGTCCACCCTGCACAACTTAGCATGACCAAGTCTGTATAAGAAAAAAAAAAAAAAAGACAGCTAAGTTGATAATTAAAGGACAGATGGTCAGCGAGGTAAAGAAGGTGAGAAGGAAGAGCATTTTGGCCAAAGTCAGCAGCCAGGACAAGGGCTGGAACCTGGAGCGAGTCTGGCAGATCTAGGGTCCCTCTTTCCACCTTTGGTCTGGACCAAAGAGAGGAAGATCCAAGAAAAAAGCCCTAGAAGGGTCTCAAGAGCATGGGAAGTGAGCTTGGTCTAAAGCCCCCTCTCCCTGCAGGAGGAGAAGAACCCCAACACGGAGTTCCACTTGAAGAACCTGGTGATGACCTCGCTGAATCTTTTCTTTGCGGGCACCGAGACCGTCAGCACCACCCTGCGCTACGGCTTCCTGCTGCTCATGAAACATCCAGAGGTGGAGGGTAAGGCTGGAGGGGGAGGGAAGTGGAGGATCCCAGACCCTCAAAACTCCCTGAGCCTGCTGCAGTGTCCCCACCTGTCCCAGATCCCAGGACCCTGAGACGTGTCTTGCTGTCCAGAGACAGGGCAATATTCAGCTGATAGGCATCAGCTGAGTCTCACTGGCTATTAAAATACTGAAAATGTCTGCAGTGATTGGTCAGTCACTCCTGTCCCAAGCCCACTGAGTGCCCCATTACCCGCTCCTCTGGATCATCCGCTAAGTTCCTCCTGGTGCCTCCACTGTGATTCTGGCATGACCTGGTAAACAGGATCCTGCTCCAACAATGCGAATGACTGATGTCCGCTATGAATGATCTACCTCTGTGTCATACACGGAGCCATGTCACCCACCCCGTTTTACCTATTCAGACTATCATCCCTGCCCTGAGACCCCTAGCTACCCAAACACATTCCCCCTCTTCCCCCAGCCAAGGTCCATGAGGAGATTGACAGAGTGATTGGCAAGAACCGGCAGCCCAAGTTTGAGGACCGGGTCAAGATGCCCTACATGGAGGCAGTGATCCACGAGATCCAAAGATTTGGAAACGTGATCCCCATGAGTTTGGCCCACAGGGTCATCAGGGACACCAAGTTTCGGGATTTCTTCCTCCCTAAGGTACTGTCCCCCCACCCCCCCAGACTACAGGGACTTCCAGCCTCTCTCTGTGTCCCCAGCATCCCACCCCCATTAGAAGCTTTCTAGACCCTGTCCCACTCCCTCAATCAGTCAAAAAAGACTTCCCCCACCACCACATCCATTCCACCTTCCCACTTAGAGACTCCTGAGTTCTGCATCTCCCCAGACTCTTTGTGTCACGAGAATCAACCCCATGTTCCCAAATTTCCTGTCTTAAGAAACAGGAGCCCCCTTTCCATTAGGCCTTTTGCTTTAGGGACACAAATCTCAGGTCCCCCAAACACCCTGCCTAGCAGGACATGGACCCCATGT
>NW_022161661.1:0-12479 GCF_008728515.1 Papio anubis
GCGGTGTTTGGTTTTCTGTTCTTGTGATAGTTTGCTAAGAATGATGGTTTCCAGCTGCATCCATGTCCCTACAAAGGACGCAAACTCATCCTTTTTTATGGCTGCATAGTATTCCATGGTGTATATGTGCCACATTTTCTTAATCCAATCTGTCACTGATGGACATTTGGGTTGATTCCAAGTCTTTGCTATTGTGAATAGTGCTGCAATAAACATACGTGTGCATGTGTCTTTATAGCAGCATAATTTATAATCCTTTGGGTATATCCCCAGTAATGGGATGGCTGGGTCATATGGTACATCTAGTTCTAGATCCTTGAGGAATCGCCATACTGTTTTCCATAATGGTTGAACTAGTTTACAATCCCACCAACAGTGTAAAAGTGTTCCTATTTCTCCACATCCTCTCCAGCACCTGTTGTTTCCTGACTTTTTAATGATCGCCATTCTAACTGGTGTGAGATGGTATCTCATTGTGGTTTTGATTTGCATTTCTCTGATGGCCAGTGATGATGAGCATTTTTTCATATGTCTGTTGGCTGTATGAATGTCCTCTTTTGAGAAATGTCTGTTCATATCCTTTGCCCACTTTTTGATGGGGTTGTTTGTTTTTTTCTTGTAAATTTGTTGGAGTTCTTTGTAGGTTCTGGATATTAGCCCTTTGTCAGATGAGTAGATTGCAAAAATTTTCTCCCATTCTGTAGGTTGCCTGTTCACTCTGATGGTAGTTTCTTTTGCTGTGCAGAAGCTCTTTAGTTTAATTAGATCCCATTTGTCAATTTTAGCTTTTGCTGCCGTTGCTTTTGGTGTTTTAGACATGAAGTCTTTGCCCATGCCTATGTCCTGAATGGTACTACCTAGGTTTTCCTCTAGGATTTTTATGGTATTAGGTCTAACATTTAAGTCTCTAATCCATCTTGAATTAATTTTCGTATAAGGAGTAAGGAAAGGATCCAGTTTCAGCTTTCTACTTATGGCTAGCCAATTTTCCCAGCACCATTTATTAAATAGGGAATCCTTTCCCCATTTCTTGTTTTTGTCAGGTTTGTCAAAGATCAGATGGCTGTAGATGTGTGGTATTATTTCTGAGGACTCTGTTCTGTTCCATTGGTCTATATCTCTGTTTTGGTACCAGTACCATGCTGTTTTGGTTACTGTAGCCTTGTAGTATAGTTTGAAGTCAGGTAGCGTGATGCCTCCAGCTTTGTTCTTTTGACTTAGGATTGTCTTGGAGATGCGGGCTCTTTTTTGGTTCCATATGAACTTTAAAGCAGTTTTTTCCAATTCTGTGAAGAAACTCATTGGTAGCTTGATGGGGATGGCATTGAATCTATAAATTACCTTGGGCAGTATGGCCATTTTCACGATATTGATTCTTCCTATCCATGAGCATGGTATGTTCTTCCATTTGTTTGTGTCCTCTTTTATTTCACTGAGCAGTGGTTTGTAGTTCTCCTTGAAGAGGTCCTTTACATCCCTTGTAAGTTGGATTCCTAGGTATTTTATTCTCTTTGAAGCAATTGTGAATGGAAGTTCATTCATGATTTGGCTCTGTGTTTGTCTGTTATTGGTGTATAAGAATGCTTGTGATTTTTGCACATTAATTTTGTATCCTGAGACTTTGCTGAAGTTGCTTATCAGCTTAAGGAGATTTTGGGCTGAGACAATGGGGTTTTCTAAATATACAATCATGTCATCTGCAAGCAGGGACAATTTGACTTCTTCTTTTCCTAACTGAATACCCCTGATTTCTTTCTCTTGCCTAATTGCCCTAGCCAGAACTTCCAACACTATGTTGAATAGGAGTGGTGAGAGAGGGCATCCCTGTCTTGTGCCAGTTTTCAAAGGGAATTTTTCCAGTTTTTGCCCATTCAGTATGATATTGGCTGTGGGTTTGTCTTAAATAGCTCTTATTATTTTGAGATACATTCCATCAATACCGAATTTATTGAGCATTTTTAGCATGAAGGGCTGTTGAATTTTGTCAAAAGCCTTTTCTGCATCTATTGAGATAATCATGTGGTTCTTGTCTTTGGTTCTGTTTATATGCTGGATTATGTTTATTGATTTGCGAATGTTGAAGCAGCCTTGCATCCCAGGGATGAAGCCCACTTGATCATGGTGGATAAGCTTTTTGATGTGTTGTTGAATCCGGTTTGCCAGTATTTTATTGAGGATTTTTGCATCGATGTTCATCAGGGATATTGGTCTAAAATTCTCTTTTTTTGTTGTGTCTCTGCCAGGCTTTGGTATCAGGATGATGTTGGCCTCATAAAATGAGTTAGGGAGGATTCCCTCTTTTTCTATTGATTGGAATAGTTTCAGAAGGAATGGTACCAACTCCTCCTTATACCTCTGGTAGAATTCAGCTGTGAATCCATCTGGTCCTGGACTTTTTTTGGTTGGTAGGCTATTAATTATTGCCTCAATTTCAGAGCCTACTATTGGTCTATTCAGGGATTCAACTTCTTCCTGGTTTAGTCTTGGAAGAGTGTAAGTGTCCAGGAAATTATCCATTTCTTCTAGGTTTTCCAGTTTACTTGCGTAGAGGTGTTTATAGTATTCTCTGATGGTAGTTTGTATTTCTGTGGGGTCGGTGGTGATATCCCCTTTATCATTTTTAATTGCGTCGATTTGATTCTTCTCTCTTTTCTTCTTTATTAGTCTTGCTAGTGGTCTGTCAATTTTGTTGATCTTTTCAAAAAACCAACTCCTGGATTCATTGATTTTTTGGAGGGTTTTTTGTGTCTCTATCTCCTTCAGTTCTGCTCTGATCTTAGTTATTTCTAGCCTTCTGCTAGCTTTCGAATGTGTTTGCTCTTGCTTCTCTAATTCTTTTAATTGCGATGTTAGAGTGTCAATTTTAGATCTTTCCTGCTTTCTCTTGTGGGCATTTAGTGCTATAAATTTCCCTCTACACACTGCTTTAAATGTGTCCCAGAGATTCTGGTATGTTGTATCTTTGTTCTCATTGGTTTCAAAGAACATCTTTATTTCTGCCTTCATTTCGTTATGTACCCAGTAGTCATTCAGGAGCAGGTTGTTCAGTTTCCATGTAGTTGAGCGGTTTTGATTGAGTTTCTTAGTCCTGAGTTCTAGTTTGATTGCACTGTGGTCTGAGAGACAGTTTGTTATAATTTCTGTTCTTGTACATTTGCTGAGGAGTGCTT
The DNA here is from genome assembly GCF_008728515.1 of Papio anubis. Classification (NCBI taxonomy): domain Eukaryota; kingdom Metazoa; phylum Chordata; class Mammalia; order Primates; family Cercopithecidae; genus Papio; species Papio anubis. The sequence goes on from NW_022161661.1 coordinate 3,171, forward strand.
TACTTCCAATTATATGGTCAATTTTGGAGTAAGTACGATGTGGTGCTGAGAAGAATGTATATTCTGTTGATTTGGGGTGGAGAGTTCTATAGATGTCTATTAGGTCTGCTTGCTGCAGAGATGAGTTCAATTCCTGGATATCCTTGTTAACTTTCTGTCTCGTTGATCTGTCTAATGTTGACAGTGGAGTGTTGAAGTCTCCCATTATTATTGTATGGGAGTCTAAGTCTCTTTGTAAGTCTCTAAGGACTTGCTTTATGAGTCTGGGTGCTCCTGTATTGGGTGCATATATATTTAGGATAGTTAGCTCTTCCTGTTGAATTGATCCCTTTACCATTATGTAATGGCCTTCTTTGTCTCTTTTGATCTTTGATGGTTTAAAGTCTGTTTTATCAGAGACTAGGATTGCAACCCCTGCTTTTTTTTGTTCTCCATTTGCTTGGTAAATCTTCCTCCATCCCTTTATTTTGAGCCTATGTATGTCTCTGCGTGTGAGATGGGTCTCCTGAATACAGCAGACTGATGGGTCTTGACTCTTTATCCAGTTTGCCAGTCTGTGTCTTTTAATTGGAGCATTTAGTCCATTTACATTTAAGGTTAAGATTGTTATGTGTGAACTTGATCCTGCCATTATGATATTAACTGGTTATTTTGCTCATTAGTTGATATAGTTTCTTCCTAGCCTCGATGGTCTTTACATTTTGGCATGTTTTTGAGATGGCTGGTACCGGTTGTTCCTTTCCATGTTTAGTACTTCCTTCAGGGTCTCTTGTAAGGCAGGCCTAGTGGTGACAAAATCTCTAAGCATTTGCTTATCTGTAAAGGATTTTATTTCTCCTTCACTTATGAAACTTAGTTTGGCTGGATATGAAATTCTGGGTTGGAAATTCTTTTCTTTAAGAATGTTGAATATTGGCCCCCACTCTCTTCTGGCTTGTAGAGTTTCTGCCGAGAGATCTGCTGTGAGTCTGATGGGCTTCCCTTTGTGGGTAACCCGACCTTTCTCTCTGGCTGCCCTTAAGATTTTTTCCTTCATTTCAACTTTGGTGAATCTGGCAATTATGTGTCTTGGAGTTGCTCTTCTCGAGGAGTATCTTTGTGGCGTTCTCTGTATTTCCTGGATTTGAATGTTGGCCTGCCCTACTAGGTTGGGGAAGTTCTCCTGGATGATATCCTGAAGAGTGTTTTCCAACTTGGTTCCATTTTCCCCCTCACTTTCAGGCACCCCAATCAGACGTAGATTTGGTCTTTTTACATAATCCCATACTTCTTGCAGGCTTTGTTCATTTCTTTTTCTTCTTTTTTCTTTTGGTTTCTCTTCTCGCTTCATTTCATTCATTTGATCCTCAATCGCTGATACTCTTTCTTCCAGTTGATCGAGTCGGTTACTGAAGCTTGTGCATTTGTCACGTATTTCTCGTGTCATGGTTTTCATCTCTTTCATTTCGTTTATGACCTTCTCTGCATTAATTACTCTAGCCGTCAATTCTTCCACTTTTTTTTCAAGATTTTTAGTTTCTTTGCGCTGGGTACGTAATTCCTCCTTTAGCTCTGAGAAATTTGATGGACTGAAGCCTTCTTCTCTCATCTCGTCAAAGTCATTCTCCGTCCAGCTTTGATCCGTTGCTGGCGATGAGCTGCGCTCCTTTGCTGGGGGAGATGTGCTCTTATTTTTTGAATTTCCAGCTTTTCTGCCCTGCTTTTTCCCCATCTTTGTGGTTGTATCTGCCTCTGGTCTTTGATGATGATGATGTACTGATGGGGTTTTGGTGTAGGTGTCCTTCCTGTTTGATAGTTTTCCTTCTAACAGTCAGGACCCTCAGCTGTAGGTCTGTTGGAGATTGCTTGAGGTCCACTCCAGACCCTGTTTGCCTGGGTATCAGCAGCAGAGGCTGCAGAAGATAGAATATTTCTGAACAGCGAGTGTACCTGTCTGATTCTTGCTTTGGAAGCTTCCTCTCAGGGGTGTACTCCACCCTGTGAGGTGTGGGGTGTCAGACTGCCCCTAGTGGGGGATGTCTCCCAGTTAGGCTACTCAGGGGTCAGGGACCCACTTGAGCAGGCAGTCTGTCCCTTCTCAGATCTCAACCTCCGTGTTGGGAGATCCACTGCTCTCTTCAAAGCTGTCAGACAGAGTCGTTTGCGTCTGCAGAGGTTTCTGCTGCTTTTTTGTTGTTGTTGTTGTTGTTGTTGTTGTGTAGCTGTGCCCTGTCCCCAGAGGTGGAGTCTACAGAGACAGGCAGGTTTCCTTGAGCTGCTGTGAGCTCCACCCAGTTGGAGCTTCCCAGCAGCTTTGTTTACCTACTTAAGCCTCAGCAATGGCGGGCGCCCCTCCCCCAGCCTCGCTGCTGCCTTGCCGGTAGATCACAGACTGCTGTGCTAGCAATGAGGGAGGCTCCGTGGGCGTGGGACCCTCCCGGCCAGGTGTGGGATATGATCTCCTGGTGTGCCTGTTTGCTTAAAGCGCAATATTGGGGTGGGAGTTACCCGATTTTCCAGGTGTTGTGTGTCTCAGTTCCCCTGGCTAGGAAAAGGGATTCCCTTCCCCCTTGCGCTTCCCAGGTGAGGCGATGCCTCGCCCTGCTTCAGCTCTCGCTGGTCGGGCTGCAGCAGCTGACCAGCACCGATCGTCCGGCACTCCCCAGTGAGATGAACCCAGTACCTCAGTTGAAAATGCAGAAATCACCGGTCTTCTGTGTCGCTCGCGCTGGGAGTTGGAGACTGGAGCTGTTCCTATTCGGCCATGTTGCTCCGCACTTCTAATTTTTGTATTTTTAGTAGAGACGGAGTTTCACCATGTTGGTCAGGCTGGTCTCAAACTCCTGACCTCAGGTGATCCACCCTCCTCGGCCTCCCAAAGTGCTGGGATTACAGGCATGAGCCACCGTTCCCAGCCTATGATCGTGGTTCTTAAACACGTATGCATTGTAGGACCTCTCATTTGTACAGGGAAGCAAAAGGAGACTGAATTTGCTCAGTGTCAGAAGGGAATGGGAACAGAGATAGATCATGACCCTTCAGCTTCCACTCTTTCTTCTATGAGTACATTGTCCATCTCATCCATCTGTCTATCCATCTATCCCATCTATTCAACTAGTAGTCATTCATTCATTAATTCATAAACATTTGAGTAGCTGCTTTTTTAAAAGAGTCTATGCTAGGTTGAGAAATGAGGAAGAAAGTGAGATACAAAGATGACACCTGATTTCTGTCAGTTCGTTTTTAGTATATTGAGGTCTATATCAAGTTTTCTTTTCTTTTCTTTTCTCTTTCTTTCTTTCTCTTTCTTTCTCTCTCTCTCTCTCTCTCTCTCTCTCTCCCCCTCCCCCTCCCTCCTTTCCTCCCTCTCTCTCTCTCCCCCCACCTTTCTTTATTTTTTAAATTTTGAGATGGAGTCTCACCCTGTTGCCCAGGCCGAAGTGCAGTGGCGCAGTATCTCAGCCCACTGTAACTTCCGCCTCCCAGGTCCAAACAATTCTCCTGTCTCAGCCTCCCTAGTAGCTGGGATTACATGTGCCCACCACCATGCCTAGCTAATATTTTTGGATTTTTAGTAGAGACGGGGTTTCACCATGTTGACCAGGCTGGTCTCGAACTCCTGACCTCGTGATACACCCGCCTCAGCCTCCCGAAGTGCTGGGTTTACAGGCATGAGCCACCATGCCCAGCCTCAAATTTTCTTAGATCTATGCTGTCTACTGATAAGTTTGTCTTATGTTGATGTTTTCTTCTCTGTATAGTGAATTATCTGTTTTTAGTATGCTATAGCTTCAAGCCCTGTACCAAGTTCTCAGTAAATGTGAGTAATTATTATAATTACTGTTTAGTTTACTTCCTTCTATGTATGGCCATAAAATTTAGGAACCATTACTACATGTATCTTATCGTTGCTTTCATTTTTAATTTTATTCAAGTAACCAGTGTTACAGTTGCTTATTACTCTTTCCAGAGATCTGTGCATATACAAGGAAGTATTTGTCTTGTGTCTGGCATTAATTATATATTTTAGTGATTATTCCATAGCAGCATAGGTAAAGCTATTTCATTCCTTTATTCTTTTAATAACCTTTTTTTTTTTTTTTTTTTTTTTTTGAGATGGAGCCTCACTCCATTGCCCAGTCTGGAGCGCAGTAGTGCGATCTTGGCTCACTTCGACCTCCGCCTCCTGGGTTCAAGCAATTCTACTGCCTCAGCCTCCAGAGTAGCTGGGATTACAGGTGCCCACCACCAGGCCTAGCTAATTTTTGTATTTTTAGTACAGACGGTGCTTCATCATGTTGGCCAGGCTGTTCTCGAACTCCTGACCTCAAGTGATCCACCTGCCTCAACCTCCCAAAGTGCTGGGATTCCAGATGTGAGCCATCACACCTGGCCCTTTTTATAACTTTATTCTTTTTTTATGGCATAGTATTCCATTGTTCAAATATACCAGTTTTTTTAGACAAGTCTTATATTGGTGGACATTTGGATTGTTTCCACTTCTTTTGCTATTAAAAGATTGCTACAATAAAAAATCTCCCATGTTTATCTTTCATGCAAGTATAAGTATATATATGTGTGTATATATATGGTGTGTATATATGGTATATATATGGTGTGTGTGTGTATCTATGGTATATACATATGATGTGCATATATGGTATGTATATGTATATATACACACACCATATTTATACACACACCATATATATACACACACCATATATATACATATACATATACACACACACACACACACACACCATTTGTTTTATAGTTGATATTGCCAAATCACTCCCATAGAGGTTGTACCAGTTCACATTCCCATCAGCAATGTATGAGAGTACCTGTTTCTCCACACCTTGACTAACAAAGTGTGTTATCAGACTTTATGGTCTTGGCCAATCTGATAAGTAAAAAATGATATTTCACTCTGATTTAAATTTGCACTTGTCACATTGTTGAGTAACATTGGGCATCTTTTTGAATACATTTTAGAGCTATTTGTATTTCCTTTTCTGTGAGCCCTCTGATTTTTGTGTCTTTTTTTTCATTTCTCCCCTCAGACATGTTGAGTTTTTTTTTTTTTTAATTTGTTGAAAGCCTTTATATATCAGAGAAAGTAATGTTTTGGAATATGAGATACTTACATTTTTCTTTCAGTTTGATTTCTCTTTTGATTTTGTGTGCTTAAGCTTTTCACTGTATAAATATTTAAAGTGGTCATATTCAATCTTTACATCTGTGACTTCTATGTTTTGTGTCATTGTTAGAAAAGCCTGCCTCATTCCAGTATTATAAAATAATTATCTCAGGTTTACCAATTATTTAATTTTTAATTTTGAAATAATTATAGATTCACAAAAAGTTGCAATATTACTACAGAGAGATCTGTGTACTTTTCATTCAGTTTCCCCCAAACACCAGGTATTTTTATAATTTCATTTTTACATTTGAATGTTTTATTTATCTGAAATTTGTTTTAATATGAGATATGGATTTCAATTTATTCTTTTCCAATTGGCTACCCATTGATCCTCACATAATTTGTTGAATAATCTGTATTTTCCCCAATAATTTAAAATGCATGTGTATCTATCATCAACTAACTCCTGCGTCTACTGGTTAATTTCTTAAATATTTAAAGTATCAACTGGAAGAGAAGTTGCCATGGCATTATCATTGTACATTTTTTCAAGGGCCACATGTTGAAATAACCAGTGCTGACTTTGTTTCAAAAATCCGTTTATAGTGTAATTTGGCCTATTTGGCTAGAACTGTGTGGTCTTATGGGTTGTGGTGGGGTATAGGTAAATAACATTTATTCTTTGCCCTCCAGGAGTTCACCTTGTCTTATTGATCCCAATCTATTCAGGTGAAGTCTTTAGACTATGTAGTGCTTAAAGTTAACCAATTAATCCTCCCCTATACCCTTTTTCTCTTTTTGGATGAGTCTTGCTCTATTTGCTCAGGCTGGAGTGCAGTGACAGGATCGCGGCTCCACTGCAACATGCATCTCCTCTGAATCCTGGTAGCAATTCTCCTACCTCAACCTCACAGAGTAGCGGGACTGGTCCCTCCCCCATGCCTGGCTAATTTTTGTAGTTTTAGTAGAGGCAGGGGATTCATCACATGTTGACCAGGTTGGTGTCGAACTCTTGACCTCAAGTGATCCACCTGCCTTGGCCTCCCAAAGTGCTGGGATTACAGGGGTGAGCCACCGTGCCCGGCCCTTCCCAAAACTCTTTTAAATGACATATATTATCTCCATTTTGTAGATAATAGAGACTCAAAGATTAAAGTTGCTCTGATATCCAGTCACAGAGCAAGTTGGCAGAGCTCAAACCCAGGTTCTGGTCTTTTGATTACTAGTGTTATTCCATACCATTCCAGGACATGCCTCAGATCTGCCCAAGATGTCTTTTCACTCCATTGACCTCAGATAAAAACTACCATAACTTGTGAGCTACACATAACTCTACTATTCCATCTTTGCTTTAGCAAACCTAAAGACTTTCACCATTTTTATTTTATTTTTAAAATAAATGTTAAACAACATGGTGAAACCCCGTCTCTACTAAAAAGAAATACAAAAATTAGCCAGGCATGGTGGTGCACCCCTGTAATCCCAGCTATTTGGGAAGCTGAGGCAGGAGAATCACTTGAGTCCAGGAGGCAGAGGTTGCAGTGAGCTGAGATAGTGCCATTGCATTCCAGCCTGGATAACAGAACGAGACTCTGTCTTAAAAAAAATAAATACATTTTATTGTGTATATTTGTGTAATGTAATGTGAACATCACATTACAATGTGATGTTCATTTTTAGTTTCTACTTTTTAATAAAAGGGTTAAGCAAAGGTAGATAACTTCTGCAAGGTTTTTGTGATTTCACTCTGAGTGATGCTAAAGGAAAATGAAATACTCATCTGCTTATTTCATTACCTGAATGTAAGTAGTAGATTTAGTGTATATTTAGGTTATTTAGATTTAGGTAATTCTAAAATTCTTTCCCAGCTGTATGATTCTTGCTAGTATTTTCCATAGTTTGATGTTCCCATATAGGAGGAAGTGAACAAAAACATTTAAAGAATGATAAGTATTTTCATGTGGGTTATTTAGAGGGAAAACATGCTACAAATTCCTTAATCCAATTAAAATCACACTTGTTATGAAAAGTCATGTGGGCTGATTATTGTATAATAGTAGTTTTGATTTCAGTTTATTATATATCAGCTTGGTAGCATATGTTTAAAGTCTACCACTTAAAATTCTGTATATACTTAGAATTTAAGACTATCAGCTCATATGCTTTGTTAGGTCCACTTATAGTTTCCTGGCAATTAGTTGCAATGTAGTTCATGTGATGTTTTTCATGGGATAGGGATTTTAGGAGCAGTAAATGGGGATGGAGTGGAGGTGAGTCTCCAGCCCTGTATTTTCTGCCTACCATTCACAATTAAGCCCAGCATAGTGCTTAGTGTGCTGTTAATAAATGTTGGGTGATTGACAAAATTCATTTCACCATCTTGTTCTTACTGCCCTTCACACTGGGAAGCTGTGTGCTATCATGATGAGCATAGACTGGAACCCTGAACTTTGAACACTTCCTCTACAGCTTAATAACTATGTGATCTGGAGCAAGTTCCTTAACTTCTCTGAGCTTCAGTTTCCTTATCTGTAAAATAAAGATAATGGCATTTCTCTGATAGAGCTGCTAGGAAGATTGAATGTGATAATGTCAGTGGAATACCTAGCACAGTACATGACCCAGAGCCTTCAGTTAGTGGGCGTTGTTGTTATTCTCTTGGATAACTTGGGTAGTAACTCACTGTACTCCTTTGCCTCAAGAAGTAGAGGCTGTGTGTGATATGCTGGGTCAGCTCCCTTTGTTTCAAGAAAACTTTGCAATCGTCTCACAGAATCTGTTAACACCTCTTTGACTTTTGAGCAATACTCCAGGATGACTACTGAGGCTGGATGAGAAGGCTGATTGTCACCTGTGGTTCTGCTTCTTCCTTATGCATTTTTGACCCATTTCACAGATTTCGTAATAACTCATTATGAAAATTTTATTCTTTTCAGAACCACCAATTTTTAAAACTTTAATCAAGACAGCTTTCTTATTGCAAAAGATTTTGATAATGAGGATTCCAGGTTGGCACAGGCTGATTTGGGCAACTGAGAAGTCTTTCCGACTTTTGTCAGAGAAGTAACTTAGCTGAGTTCGTTCTTGTTGCCACCTTGCTTTTGAGCCTCTTGGTTAATGTATGAAAGCAGAGGAACTGCTTTCATCTGAGGCAGACAGTGGCAAAGTTCCCATGGCAGGAAATGTTTGTTCTTACAAATCTCATACGTGGTGGTCACAAGGGAGACCTTCGTATTTTGTTTTGCTTGTCTGGGCTTTACCATAATTTGATGATTGTTTCAGTGTTTTTGCCTGAGAACTAACTGTCTAAGAGAAAAGACTGTGATGCACTTGCCCTTAGGGACCTTCTTAGTCAGCCCCAATCTACCTGTCCAGTTTTAGCTCCCGCTTCTCCTCTTGGCAAATCCGTTTTGTACTACAACCAGGCTAGTGGTCTTTTAAAAAGTGTTCTCTGAAGTAACAATCCCTGTTTCTGTTGACAGAAAAAAAATATGATAGAAACAAAAACAAAGAGTTGATGACTCCTGAGATTGGGAGGGAGGAATGGGAGCAGGTGAGAAATAACTTACTGAAGGGAAATAGAGATTTTTGTATCGGAGGGCAGTAGGGAGTGTTGAATGAGAAGAGTGGAGTCAGATAGTAGAGCTGAGAACTTGGGACTTGATGTAATTTAAAATAGGGAAAGGGGAAAAGGTGATGAAAGTGGTATTTTAGGACTGTTTTTTTCTCTTAACAAGACTAACCCTAAGCATAGATTTAAGAGATATACGAGTAGAGGCAAGAGTTATCCAGGCCCAGTTATAGTAATACACGTGTCAACTGAAGTTCTAGTTGTTAGCAGTAAGAATTGTGGGGAACATTTTCACTTGAGAAAAGTCAAGTTGTAACAGCTCACAGGTTGGAGGTGAAAGAACACAGTCAAAGATGATTCCAATGGTTTGGAGTAAAAGAAAAGTCAAGCCATTAACACCTGTGAAGGCGATGAATAAAGAAACCTGTTGGTTGAAGACAGAAGCTGGGCAAGATGAGTTCCTTTTGGGATTAGTTAGGCTTCCTGTGATGGTGGAATATCCAAATTATAATGTTTATCGGCAGTTGGAAAAAATGGACTCTGGCATGGATGAAAGGTTAGGGTTCAGAGTGTAGACTTAGGAGTCATTGCCATTTTTTTTAGGAGCAAGTAG
>NW_022161662.1:0-12476 GCF_008728515.1 Papio anubis
CTGGTTATCTTCCAATTCCCTGAGTGCATAATTGACACTGATGCACTGCTAAGTGGAGTCACCCCCACACTGGGTCCCTAGTCTGTGGAGTAAGGGCTCTCATTGTGCTGAAAGACAAAGGGAAACCTCTGACACTGACCCCATCCTGGCCAAATCAGAAATCATAGTGTGTCCCAGGTTGGGTCTTGTGAAAGACACTGAAAGAACTGGAGGGGGGTTGCACCAACGTTAGAGAGCTGAAGGATGCGGGGTGGTGTTGGGGCTATTGTCTCTATGTAATCCAGCAACCTGTCCCTGAGGAAGCCTGATGAGGTCTAAAGAATGAATGAGATTACTCCAGGTATGGCCAAGTAGGAGTTATAATTGCAGCTTTTATGTTGTCTGGATATCACTGGTAGAGCAAGTGCCCGCCACCATGCCCGGCTAATTTTTTTGTACTTTTAGTAGAGACGGGGGTTTCACCATGTTAGTTAGGATGCTCTTGATCTCCTGACCTCATGATCTGCCCATCTCAGCGTCCCAAAGTGCTGGGATTACAGGCGTGAGCCACCATGCTCAGTTGTGGGGCACTATTTTTTAGGTGACTAGCCACTAAGTAACAAGGTGACTACATTTAGCTACTTCCATCCTGGAAGGGCCAGAGGTTCATCTTCACAGGGATAGGCTCCTATTCCATGGGTGTTTTCCTGTCCTGCTCTCAGACACTCAGCCAGCACCACTCTCTGGGTGCTGTTGACATTCTTGGTCTGCAGGCCAGGCGGTGCTCCTAGCCCATTTTCTGCCTGAAAGACCCACGTGGCAGGGAAAGTTTTAGTGTTTCCATGGCTGTGGGTTCCACTAATCCTATCACCATCTGCACCACCCAGGGGCTGCCAGCCACAAGGAATGCTGGACAGGTCTTCTATAGGCACAGCTCAGTGCCAGCCTGGAGGAAGCACTCTGAGGGGTGGGTGCCATCTTTCAAAACATAGTGCATTGTTTGAATCAGAGACGTCTCTATGGTGCTGTGTTCTCAATTGGAAGAACATGTGGGTCCAGAAATCAAAAGGCGGAAGCAGGTTTGGCTCCATGTCCAATCCCTTAGATTCACCCAATGGGGTATTTTGCATGTTTTATCTTTGAACAGGGTATGAGGTCCTGCTTTCCAAGGAGGGTACCCTTAAAAGGAGACAAAAGACAGCCCACTGAACTACACATTACGGTTGTCACCAGAGAAGTTTGGACAGTGTGTGCCCAGAGACCACCTGGTGAAAAGAGGATTCTCCTCCTCTCCAGGCCCAGGTAATAGATCCTCATCCCCAGGAGGAGGCATGGCTACTTTCACACAATGAGGGCAGAAGTGTGTGTGGAACCTGCATGATCCATAGCTTGGGGCCTTCTGGTTCCCTACCATTTCAAGTGAGCAGAATCATCCAGCAATTCATGCCAGAGATACACTCTGATTTCAAAGGGCAGACCTCGTCAGGGGGCAGAAGGTTAAGTCACACTTCCAGGTCTCCCCGTGGCCCTCGCCTTGTGCTCTTGACACCTTCATAGTAGTATGGCATGAGGCTCATGCTTCCATGCCCCAACCAGTGATTTAGTCACAGGACGCCAGGCGGGGGTATATTTCCCAGGGAGGCACTCTGATGACCAACTGTACCCCTTGAGGACTCCTCTGTGGCTCTGCTAACCCCTAGTCAGAGACTGTATGTGGTCGCAGGGAGCAGGTCTGCAAAACCCTTCTTCTCCTGCACCACCACTGAGGCTCACCATCTGTTCTCTAGTAACCTGTCTCCCCTTGCTATATCTTTCTATAGTGTCTCTGCAAATGCCCTGACCCACAGAACCTGTCTTTGAAAATCACCAGCAAAATTGGCTTTTTAGCTGTGTGGCCACCAGTGGCCTTTCTTACTTTATTACACACAGGAAAATCCTCCTGAGAGCTTGTTCAACTTCTGACGACGAGACGATGAGTGATGATGGTCGGTTTATTACTTAATTTAAGCTGGATAATCATGGCCCTCGGCTATGCTGACGAGCGCCGGATTTTCCTTTGTTTTCACGCGATGAGTGCCGCCTTTGTCCCTTTTTATCGACGACCTCACTTTATCTCTTTTCCTTTCCTGCCGCCATTCTCTTCCGTGAATTTTCCGATAATAACCCCAGATTAGGCGAGATTTTTTTCAACGAGGCGCCAAAAGTGGCGTAATGCCACGAGCAGGCGGAAAACAAGTAAACAACAGGAAGCATTAACAACAGAGTCTGAATGAAAATGCCCAATTCTACTCAAGACAGGGACTTTTAACTCAATTCCTTCCACGAGTATTTTCAGAACACATCATAAAGTATTACACATTTATTGTAAAGTTTAAAATAGCCACACATTGTGGAAACCATATTATCGGCTATCTAGTACATTGTAAAGTTCATATGCCAACGAGATCATTTAATCCAACCCATTCCTATCCACTTGGTATTTTCTTTTACCTATGCAAAGGAGGATATAGTACCACTAATGTATATGGCAAATACAGTGGAATCCACATACATCACAGGTGCAGTAGAAATTGTGGTATAACCATAAAATGTAAACCTTCAGCAGTAAAATGAATGGACAATGACAGTCTCCCCACCAAAATAACTTAGCGGTACTTTACATCATATGGAAAATAAATGGTAGAATTTGTTTTGCTGGTAGCTTAAAACCAAAACTAACTATATTTGGGTTGGGGCTTTATATAAATACTTATTGTAACAAATTCTGCAAAGAAATACAAAAGAATAAAAACTACAGTCTTGTATGGCCCCTCAAAGTGGAATGGGCAGCAGCCCTGAGCCTGCAGCCAGCAACAGTGGGGCACCCTAAGGAAGTTACTTGATTGTAGTTCCTAAAATAGAGTTTTCCAAATTAAATAGAATTTAGTTAAAAAGAGAAAAAGAATTAAAGTTCACTAAGCAAGAATCCTTAACAAGCAACTTAAGACTGAAGAAGAAAACCAATGATAATCAAAGGCCATGTGACAGAGAGAGTAATCAGGATGCCATTTAAAATGTCCTGGATACAGGGCCATTTGATCCTTGGCTCACTGGCATCTCTCTAGATTTTCATATACAATATCGTTCGACTTGTTGCAAAGTAAGGTAATTCCACCTTTACAGAAAGGATTTGATGCGTTAAGATTTTTACGAAACCGAATTCAACTTTACAGAATTGGAAATGCAATATCAATATCTATAAACAAATGAAACAAGAAAAGAGTAGGAAGGAATACTCCAGCATAGAATAGCAAATATAAAATGGAAACAGGAACAGGGACTATAAAGCAAAAAAAAATTGGAAGCATAATAGAGAGCTATATGAACCCATAGGTGGCGTCCAAATCAATTTCTATCACATCCTCATTGAATTACAACTAAAGACGAAGTTTATTAGAATGTCCACTGAATAGCCAGTTTTGAAAAAAAAAAAAAAAAACTTGTTTCCTCAATTCAAGCTAACCATTTCGGCTACGCATCAAACCAAAGCGCCGCGCTCTGTTGCTTAGATGTGCTGACCAAAGGCATGATTCACATTTTGCAACTGAAAAAGCCGCTGATTCGATGAAAACATTCTTTCAAGTGAATGCAACTTTATTAGAGAAGTAAAGAAACAAAAGAACAGCTACCCATAGAGATAGAGTTGTTTTTTTTTTGGGCGTAGGCAAATGTTTAGTGATGATATTTCAATAAAGAAAATTGTGCTCGGTATTTCCACTAAATTTGAGATATCTTGGACAAAACAAAGACTGTATTATTTTGCATTAGTTTTAAGGACTGAAGTCTTGGAACTTTCTGATCTAGTTTACTCTATGTTCTCAACTGTGTTAACTTACTGAAGAGAATACTGTTATTTAATAACAATGGTATTGGTAGGAAACCCAGAGATGCTTGTATTCCCTTACTCTGTCTCAGCACCCAAAGCTCTGTGGATGTCTCAAACTTTAATCATGAATTCTAAAAGAGGAAGCTTATCATGGAATTAGAAAAAACTATTTTAAAATCTTATATGGATCCGAAAAAGCTTGTAGCAGTCCAGAAGAACTCAAGCAAAAACAGCTGGAGGTGGCCTCAGTCTATCCCACTTAAAACTATATTACAAGGCTACAAAAACAGGCACATAAACCAATGGGACAGAATAGAGAACTCAGAAAAGAGACCACACATCTACAACCATTTGATCTTCAACAAACCTGACAAAAACAAGCAATGGGGAAAGGATTCCCTATTTAATAAATGATGCTGGGAGAACTGGCTAGCCATATGCAGAAAATTGAAACTGGACCCCTTCCTTACATTTTACACAAAAGTTAACTCAAGATGGATTAAAGACTTAAATGTAAAACCCAAAACTAGAAAAACCCTGGAAGAAAATCTAGGCAATACCATTCCGGACATAGGCATGGCTAAAGATTTTATGATGAGATCGCCAAAAGCATCTGCCACAAAAGCAAAAATTGACAAATGGAATCTAATTAAACAAAAGAGCTTCTGCACAGCAAAAGAAACTGTCATCAGAGCAAACAGACATCCTACAGAATGGGAGAAAATTTGTGCAATCTATTCATCTGACAAAGGTCTAATATTCAGAATCTACAAAGAACTTAAGCAAATTTACATGAAAAAAACTTCATTAAAAAGTGGACAAAGGACGTGAACAGACACTTCTCAAAAGAAGATGTACATGTGGCCTACAAAAATATGAAAAAAAGGTCAACATCACTGATCATTACAGAATTGCAAATCAAAACCACAAATGAGACACCATCTCATGCCAGTCAGAATGGCAATTATTAAAAAGTCAAGAAACAACAGATGCTGGCGAGGTTGTGGAGAAATAGGAATGCTTTTACACTGTTGGAGGAAAAGTAACTAGGTTAATCCATTGTGGAAGACAGTGTGGCAATTCCTCAAAGATTTAGAAGCAGAAATATCATTTGACCCAGCAATCCCAATACAGGGTATATACCCAAAGGAATAGAAATCATTCTATTATAAAGTTATATGCATGTTTACATTCATTGCAGCACTATTCACAATAGCAAAAACATGCAATCAACCCAAATGCCCATCAATGATCGACTTGATAAAGGAAATATGGTACATATACACCATAGAATATCATGTGGCTATAAAAAGGAATGAGATCAAGTCCTTTTCAGGGATATGGATGAGCTGGAAGCCATTATCCTCAGCAAACTAACACAGGAACAGAAAACCAAACACCACATGTTCTCATTTATAATTGGGAACTGAGCAATGAGAACACATGGACACAGGGAGAGGAACAACACACACTGGGGCCTGTTGGGAGAGGGCAGTGGTTGGGAGGATCATTAGCAAAAATAGCTAATGCATGCCAGGGTTAATGCCTAGGTGATGGGTTGATAGGTGCAGCAAACCACCATGGCACATGTTTACCTATGTAACAAACCTGCACATTCTGCACGTGTATCCTGGAACTTAAAATTAAATTAAAAGACAAGCTTAAAGAGTTAATGAAAAATAATTAGATAAAAGAAGCCTTTGATTTTCAAAAACCAGAAACAATAGTTTTAATTTTGCTTTTAACATATATTCAAATCCTTTGATACTGCTCCCTTCCAGAGATGCAGCTTAATTCCCTCGCTTGAGTGTGGCTTGGACTTAATGAGGCACTTCTGATATGGCCCAGTTCTCTGTTCCCACCCAAATCTCATCTTGAATTGTCATTCGAATTGTAATCCCTACCTGTTGGGGGAGGGACCACATGGGAGGTGACTGGATCATGGGGACGGGTCCCCCATGCTGTTCTCATGATACTGAGGGAATTCTCATGAGATGTGATGGTTCTATAAGGGGCATTTCCCTGCTTCGTTCTGCATTCCTCTCTCCTGCCACCATGTGAAGAAGGACGTGCTTGCTTCCACTTCTGCCATGACTCTAAGTTTCCTGGGGCAGGCTCCTCAGCAATGCAGAACTGTGAGTCAGTTAAACCTCTTTCCTTTATAAATTACCCAGTCTCAAGTATTTCTTTATAGCAGTGTGAGAATGGACTAATACAACTTCTAACTTAAAGAATAATGCTGACATAACAGTTTGTGACTTTGGCTGTAGAACATAAAACTCACTGCAGCTTCCACCTTCTCTCTCTCTGTCTCTGGGATCATGAGCTCTGGGGGAAGCCAGCTGCTGTGCCATAAGCAGCCCTGCAGGAAGGTCCATGTGGCTGAGAACTGAGGCCTTCTGGGACCAGACAACAAGGAACTAGGCCTTTTCCAACAGCCATGTGACTGATCCATGTTTCTTGTGAATCCTCAGCCCCAGTGAAGCCCTCAGATGAAGCAGCCCTTGACTGACAACTGGACTGCAACCTTGTGAGAGGCCCTGAGCGAGAAGCACTCAGGGAAACCTCTCCTGGATTCCTAACCATTGGAAACTGTGGGAGATGATGAATATTTGTTGTTTTGAGCTAAATTTTATACAATTTGTTACACAATCATAAATAAACAATACATTTTCACAAGACAGGATGTATTATTACACGTTAAATTGCATTTGCTCCAAATGTATCATGTCATTATTTTTGAGAACAAAGGTCACGCTCGGCCGGTGGAGTGCGGTGGCAGTCACCATGCCGCACTGCAGTGTCGACACCACCATTCACGGGGACCCTCTGGTGCAGTCTCCTGGTGAGTAGCTGGGACTACAGGCATGAACCACCATGCCTGACTAATTCCTCTAATATTTTTGTAGAGACAGGGGTTTTGCTGGGCGATCTTGAACTAAGGTCGGCAATCCTGCCTTCCCCTGCCTTCCCACGAAGTGCTAGGATAGCAGTCATGAACCTACATCTGGCTAAAGTAATTATAAGACATTAAACATGTAACTTAGTTTAAAAGGTAGGAGAATTTCCATGGCGAGAAAGAGGATGTAGTTTAATACGTTACCGTAGATCACTTTACTTGAACTTCCAATTTCCCTACTGTGTGCTTAATTAAACACAAAGGAAGATCAAAAGCTTGCTAGGCTGATTCTATGATGGCTAACAGCCAGCTCCTGGCCATTCACCTTCTCCCAGTGATTCATGGCTCTGTGTGGGTGCTGTTGAAGAGATTGTGAAATATAATTAAAGAATAGGTGGTAGGCTTTAGGCAGTTTCTCCCTGCTTGGACTGTCCACAATTAAGGTGAGTATATGAAGGACTGGGTTCTTCTTGAGCACAGAGAAATGCAGTGTGAGGAGGATTCAGCATGGGGTTTCTCCACCATAGGGCTTTGAAAATGAAGAGGCTGGGCCAGGTGAAGTGGTTCCGCGGCATAATCCCAGCACTTTGGGAGGAGCGAGGCAGGAGGATCAAAGAGGTCAAGGAGATCAAAGGCCATCTGGCTAGCAATTGGCTCCCTGTCTCTACTAAAAAATACAAAAAAACTCTCTGCTCTCATGTTGGCCCATGGTGGTGCCTGTAGTCCCAGCTACTTGGGAGAGCTGAGACAGGAAGAATAGCATGAACAGGGAGGTGGAGCTTGCAGAGTGAGCCAGGTGCACCACTGCACTCCAGCCTGGGCTACAGAGGCTGAGACTCTGCCAAAAAAAAAAAAAGAGGGGGCTGTGGCCCAGGAAGGCATTTTGGTGAATGGGAGATTGAAGCGGCCTCATTCTCTATAAGTGACAGCCAACAAAAAGGAACAGGGACTTGGTCTTTACAACTGTAAAGCGTTCCGCCTCTGTATAAAAGGGGAGGATTCAGAAATGCAAACACAGCTTTTGGAAGCCCAGAACGAAGATTCTATCACATCTTGTCCAATTTCTGACCAAGGGCTGAAGCATAGTAACATTTGCTTTACCAGAATTTGCATTGACACAAATGAATTGATGATTGATATGCACTGGGTTACATAAAAATAAAATCTTCTGAACTTTTTTTCAGTGTTTTTACACTTTATAATAATTATCTGTGATGCAATTTAATACACTCGTATTTCATTCAGTCAGTCAACAAAAATGAATTGTAGTGCCTGTGATGGACCGTTGTCCATGTGCCATGCCGTGCCTGACACTCCAGAAGTTTCCCAAGACAGAGGTGAAGACACTGGGTATTTTAGGTGGAGAAAATAACACCTCTGACTGAGGCGGGACCACTGTGAAGAGGACAGTCACATAGCAGGTCATGGGACAGTGCTACTGTCACAATTCAGAATGACAGTCAGGGTGGGGCTAGGAGAGGAGGTCTGAAGAATAGAGAGGAGGACTGAGGAAGGGCTGGAGGCATGAGCGGTGAGGAAAAGGAGCAGAGGAAAGGAATTCAGCAACCCAAATTCTTAGATTTAAACCACATTGTTTATGGATTTCAATATATCCATCTACAAGAACCCTAGCAGAGGGTGTCGCTTCAGCAGTTGGCCCTTTAATACCTCAGGTCTGCCTAAAACTAATATATGGTTTACTATGTTAATCGGAACTGCAAAAATACTAAGCGTTCCTATAAAATATACACAACACCGTAGAAGTGGATACTTCCCTGAAAACAGGCAGTGCTGAGCACTGGTGAGGGGGCACTGTGACTGCATTGAACAGTTGCAACTGTGAGGTGAATAGTCTGTACTGGCTCGTGGTTGCAACATATAATAGCAGGTATTTCATGTATTGAGGAAATATCCTGGACTCACCCAAAGGGAAACTCAGTGCTATGGAATGATGGTAAATTTAAAAATCGACCAGGGAGTCACGAATACATTGTTTGTGAAAGTGAAATTTAGGAGTTTTGTGAGTCCTGTTGTAACACTTTGCACACATTTATAAATCAAGGGACCAAAGTCACATTTTTTGCGATTAGATTCGATCATTGAGTTTGGGGTGCTATACCTTTGTGTATTTGGCAAACAAACAGCAAACTGGTCTCTATTCTGTATAGCTCAGGCACCTTTCCAGATTAAAAAAAAAAAGTCTCTATACCTTCATTTCCCAGAGTAGCTCAGTCTCTGGCACCAAGCTTACGTGAGGGTGGTTTCTTCTAGAAAGAGTCAGGGGACAGGTAACGAGTGGGAGGCACGGAGTCCAGTTCAGGGATGGAGATTCCGCGATGAAAGAGTGAAGGAGGGAAGGGACCGGAGCCCATGCTGGGGTTCTCCCTGGTTTCTCAGACAGCTCTAGGCCCAAGACTCAGGGGAGGCGGTGAGACAGAGCGCTTGGCACAGGAGGAGCGGGGTCAGGCAGAGTCCCGGGGCCTGAGTGTGTGTGACTCTCAGAGTTATAAGGCACCGAAGGCGGTGTATAGTTGGGGAGTCCCAGTGGGGTTGTCCACACATTTTCTCTTCTCACAACCTGCGTCGTGTCCTTCTTCCGGAATACTCACGACTGGGCTAAATGCCATACATTTGGGTGTCGGGTTTCTAGGAGCCTTAGTAAGCGTGCTTGCGAGGTCCCGTTCAAAGTCCCCACTGCACAGGACAGGTCCCAGACGCACCAGGATGGCGTTAGGCAGCACCCCCGAACCCTCCCCTCCTGCTGCTCTCAGGGGTCCTGGCCCTGACCCAGACCTAGGCTGGTAGTGCAGGGTCGGGAGGAAGCTCTTCTGCGGGAGGATGGGGCCCCGCCAGGGGACAGGGGCTCAGGAGCGCAGGGAGGGAGAGTGGGGTGCAAACTCTCTCCTCGCCCAGGCTCCCGCCAGCGAGGGTATTTCTGCACCTCCATGTCCCGGCGGCCCAGCCGCGGGAGCCCCTTCATCGCCGTGGGCTACGTGGACGACACGCAGTTCGTGCGGTTCGACAGCGACGCCGAGGTCCGAGGATGGGTGCCCGGGCGCCGTGGGTGGAGCTGGGGAGGTCATTGTTGGACGGAACACACAGGGCATGGTGCAGGCACAGGTGCTGGTGGGGCCTGCAACGGAACCTGCGCGGCTACTACAACCGGAGCGAGGCCGGTGAGTGACCCCGGCCCGGGGCGCAGGTCACGACCCCTCCACATCCCCTACCTACGGACGGCCCGCGTCGCCCCGAGTCTCCGGGTCCCAGATACACCCCAGGCGCGGGTTTGGGGCCGCCCGGCCAGGGGAGAGCCCAGGCGCCTTTACCCAGTTTCATTTTGGGGTGGGCCGTCCCCGCGGTTTGGGTTGGTGAGGGCGAGACTCGGTGGGCGGGGCTGACCGCGGGGGCGGGGCCAGGGGTCTCACACCCTCCAGACGATGTGCAGCTGCGACGCAGGCGGCGGGCGTCTCCCTCCAGGGGTATCACCAGGTCCGCCTGACGGCAGGATTACATGCGCCCTGAACGAGGACCTGCGCTCCTGGACCGCCCGGCGGACATGGCTGACTCGAGCACCCGGCGCAAGTGGGAGGCGGCGGATGTGGCGGAGCAGAGAGCCTACCTGGAGGCCGAGGTGCGGTGGCTCCGCAGATACCTGGAGAACAGGAAGGAGGCGCTGCAGCGGGTACCACACGGGCCACAGGCGCCTCCTGATGCATGCAGCAGATCTCCGGGCTGGCTCCCACGGGAGGGAGACAGGTGGGACCAACACTAGAATATCACCCTCCCTCTGAATTACCGGTGAGAATCCTCCTGGGTTTCAGATCCTGTATTGCAGTGTTTTCAGGGTTAAAGCATATGACACAGTGGGATAAAATCTCTAGGGAATGAAGGGCAGGATCCCTTGAATGCCTGATTAGAGTTTGGGCATACCAGCAGCAGCCTTGGGCCCGTGACCTTTTCCTCCTCAGGCCCTGTTCTCACTTCACACTCAATGTGTGTGGTAGTCTTGAGTCCAGCTCCTCTGAGTCCCTCAGCTCTCACTCAGGTCAGAGCAGAAGTCACTGTTCCTCTCCTCAGGGTCAAGCAATTTTCCACGAATAGGAGAGATTCTCCCAGGTGCCTGTGTCCAGGATAGTGTCTGTTCTGTGCTCCCTTCCCCACCCCAGGTGTCCTGTCCATTTCAAGATGGCCACATGCTAGTGGAGTGTCCCAAGGACAGATGCAAAATGCCTGAATTTTCTGACTCTTCCCATCAGACCCCTCAAGACACACATAGACCCACCACCCCATCTCTGACCATGAGGCCACCCTGAGGTGCTGGGCCCTGGGCTTCTACCTCAAGTGGAGATCACACTGACCTGGCAGCGGGATGGGGAGGAACAAACTCAGGACACAGAGCTCGTGGAGACCAGGCCTACAGGGGATGGAACCTTCCAGAAGTGGGCGGCTGTGGTGGTGCCTTCTGGAAAGGAGCAGAGATACACCTGTCATGTGCAGCATGAGGGTCTGCCCGAGCCCCTCACCCTGAGATGGGGTAAAGAGGGAGATGCGGGTGTCATGTCTCTAGGGAAAGCCGGAGCCTCTCTGGAGACCTTTAGCAGGGTCAGGACCCCTCACCTTCCCCTCTTTTCCCAGAGCCGTCTTCCCAGTCCACCATCCCCATCGTGGGCATCATTGCTGGCCTGGTTCTCCTTGGAGCTGTGGTCACTGGAGCTGTGGTTGCTGCTGTGATGTGGAGGAGGAAGAGCTCAGGTGAGGAAGGGGTGAGGAGTGGGGTCTGAGATTTCTTGTCTCACTGAGGGTTTCAAGCCCCAGGTAGAAGTGTACCCTGTCTGGTTACTGGGAAGCACCATCCACACTCATGGGCCGACCCAGCCTGGGCCCTGTGTGCCAGCACCTACTCTTTTGTAAAGCACCTGTTACAATGAAGGACAGATAGATCACCTCGATTACGGTGGTGATGGGACCTGATCCCAGCAGTCACAAGGGAAGGTCCCTGCTGAGGACAGACCTCAGGAGGGCAGTTGGTCCAGGACCCACACCTGCTTTCTTCATGTTTCCTGATCCTGCCCTGGGTCTGCAATCACACATTTCTGGAAACTTCTCTGGGGTCCAAGACTAGGAGATTCCTCTAGGACCTTATGGCCCTGACTCCTTTCTGATATCTCACAGGACATTTTCTTCCCATAGATAGAAAAGGAGGGAGCTACTCTCAGGCTGCAAGTAAGTATGAAGGAGGCTGATCCCTGAGATCCTTGGGATATTGTGGTTGGGAGCCCATGGGGGAGCTCACCCACCCCACAGTTCCTCCTCTAGCCACATCTCCAGAGGGATCTGACCAGGTCCTGTTTTTGTTCTACTCTAGGCAGTGACAGTGCCCAGGGCTCTGATGTGTCTCTCACGGCTTGTAAAGGTGAGATCCTGGGGGGCCTGATATCTGTGGGGCGTTGGGGGGAACAGTGGACGCAGCTGTGCTATGGGATTTCTTTGAGCATGTGATGGGCTGTTTAAAGTGTCACTCCTCACTGTGACGGATGTGAATTTGTTCATGAATATGTTTTCTATAGTGTGAGACAGCTGCCTTGTGTGGGACTGAGAGGCAAGATTTGTTCACGCCTTCTCTTTGTGACTTGAAGAACCCTGACTTTCTTTCTGCAAAGGCACCTGAATGTGTCTGTGTTCCTGTAGGCATAATGTGAGGAGGTGGGGAGAACACCCCATCCCCGTGTCCAC
>NW_022161663.1:0-12474 GCF_008728515.1 Papio anubis
AAAAAAAAAAAAGAGAAAGAGAAAACCTAACTAGTTCCTATATAGCAACCACTAGAAATAAGAAGAGGCTGGGCGCGGTGGCTCAAGCCTGTAATCTCAGCACTCTGGGAGGCCAAGGCGGGCAGATCACCTGAGATCGGGAGTTCAAGACCAGCCTGACCAAAATGGAGAAACACTGTCTCTACTAAAAATACAAAACTAGCCGGGCATGGTGGTGCATGCCTGTAATCCCAGCTACTTGGGAGGCTGAGGCAGGAGAATCGCTTGAATCCAGGAGGCACAGGTTGCGGTGAGCTAAGCACTCCAGCCTGGGCAACAAGAGTGACACTCTACCTCAAAAAAAAAAAAAAAAAAGAAATAGAGGAAGAGTCAAGGAGGGGTCTTCCCTAGAGCCTACACTGGGAGCACAGCTCTCCCAACACCGTAACCTCCTATTTCTACTTTCCAGAACTGTCAGAAAATAAATTTATGCTGTTAGAAACCACCCACTTTGCAGTAATTTACTATGGCAGCCCTAGGAAATTACTACACATATTGAATAATATTTTGGATATAGTGAAATTAAAAATATATTAAATTTAATTTCCCTTATTGCTACTTTTTTAGTGTGGGGGTACTATAAAATTTAAATTACATACTTGGTTTATATTTCTAGTGGACAGCATTAATCTAGCCAGAGGCAACAGGTAGGAAAAAAATGGCATACAGATTGGAAATAAGTAAGTACAACTGGCTTTCTCTGCAGAAATGATTGTGTATAAAGAAAATCCTGGTCGAGCACGGTGGCTCAAGCCTGTAATCCCAGCACTTTGGGAGGCAGAGACGGGCGGATCATGAGGTCAGGAGATCGAGACCTTCCTGGTTAACACGGTGAAACCCCGTCTCTACTAAAAAATACAAAAAAACTAGCCAGGGGAGGTGGCTGGCGCCTATAGTCCCAGCTACTCCAGAGGCTGAGGCAGGAGAATGGCGTAAACCCGGGAGGCAGAGCTTGCAGTGAGCTGAGATCCGGCCACTGCACTCCAGCCTGGGCAACACAGCAAGACTCCGCCTCAAAAAAAAAGAAAAGAAAATCCTGCTAGGTGCGGTGGCTCACGCCTGTAATTCCAACACTTTGGGAGGTCGAGGCAGGCGGATCATGATGTGAGGAGATCGAGACCACCCTGGCTAACAAGGTGAAACCCTGTCTCTACTAAAAACATACACACACAAAAATTAGCCGGGTGTGGTGGCA
Source organism: Papio anubis (assembly GCF_008728515.1). Taxonomy (NCBI): domain Eukaryota; kingdom Metazoa; phylum Chordata; class Mammalia; order Primates; family Cercopithecidae; genus Papio; species Papio anubis. Next base: position 1,235 of record NW_022161663.1, read on the forward strand.
CAAGGCTGTGGTCCCAGCTACTTGGGAGGCTGAGGCAGGAGAATTGCTTGAACCTGGGAGGCAGAGGTTGCAGTGAGCCGCGATCAAACCACTGAACTCCAGTCTGGGCGACAGAGTGAGACTCTGCCTCAAAAACAAAACAACAACAACAAAATCCTAAGAAACCTAAAAGTTGTTGGTTCACTCCTGTAATCCCAGCACTCTGGGAGGTCAAGGCAGGCAGATCACCTGAGGTCAGGAGTTCAAGACCAGCCTGGCCATGGCGAAACCCCATCTCTACTAAAAATACAAAAAATTAGCTGGGTGTGGTGGTGCGCACCTGTAATCCCAGCTACTCAGGAAGCTGAGGCAGGAGAGGAGAATCCCTTGAACCCGGGAGGCAGAGTTTGCAGTGAGCCAAGATCGTGCCATTGCACTCCAGCGTGGGCAACAAGAGCAAAACTCCGTCTCAGAAATAAACCTGTCACAACTAAAAAGTGAATTTAATAATATAACAATAAAAAGTAAATATACAAAAGATTCAGTTGTATTCCTACATACTATCAACTGGCAAAAGAAACCTAAAAATACAATATTACTAGCAAGAGACAACATAAAAAATTAAAATAAAGTGCTTAGGGATAAATTAAACAAAATATCTATAAGACTTGTAAAATGGAAATTACAAAAACAGTGCTGGGGCTGGACGCGGTGGCTCCAGCCTAAAATCACAGCACACTAGAAAGCCGAAGTGGGTGGATCACCTGAGGTCAGGAGTTCAAGACCAGCCTGGCCAACCTCTGGCCCCATCTCTACTAAAAATACAAAAATTAGCCAGGTGTGGTAGCTGGTTCCTGTAATCCCAGCTACTTGGGAGGCTGAGGCAGGAGAATCGCTTGAACCCCGGGGGGCAGAGGTTCCAGTGAGCCAAGATCGCACCATTGCACTCCAGCCTAGGTGACAAAGGCAAAACTCTATCTCAAATTAAAAAAAAGAAAATTTAAAAAGAAAAAAAAGAAATAAAGTAATAAATAGTATTGGTATAAGAATAGACATACAGACCAATTAGACAGAAGAAACCAGAAATAGACCCAAACTTACAAAACACAAAAAAGTTGGAAGCCGAGGCGGATGTATCACCTAAGGTCAGGAGTTCGAGACCAGCCTGGCCAACATGGTGATACCCCATCTCTACTAAAAATACAAAAATTAGCTGGGCATGGTGGTGGGCGCCTGTAATCCCAGCTACTCAGTAGGCTGAGGCAGGAGAATCACTTGAGCATGGGAGATTGAGGTTGCAGTGAGCCAAGATAGCACCACTGGACTCCAGCCTGGGAGACAAAAGCAAAACTCCGTCTCAAACAAAAATAGTCAAATTGCCTATAATTGCCCAATTAATATGAGGAACAAATGTGAAAAAGAAGTAAAAGGAAGAAATTCTACAGATTAAAACAGCAAGATGCTGGAATAGGACCAGAAATGATCTTTTAGAAAAAGTAGCATGCAAATGGAATAGTAGATATGCAAAGGCTCTGAGGGAAAAAACTTGAAAGTAGACTGGTGTGGCAGGTACACATGGGGAAGAAGGTAAGGCTAAAGTGACATGGCCTGTGGGCCATAGGAAATGTTTGTATTATGTAACAGTTCTCAAGTCTATCCATTTTTTTCTATCCCTACCACCGCTGTTCTCAATTCATGTCTAGGTGCCTTCAAGATGTTCTGGATCATGAACCTGCAGCCTCACTCAAACTGTTCTCCCAACCCCTCCTTCATAACGGAGCCAAAATATTTAACAGCTTAAATCTTCCAATGTTTCCCTGTTTTCTACAATATAGAGTCTTAATTTCTCACTTGACTGTAAGACCTTTCATGACATAGCCTCTCTTTACTCTCCAGCTTAGTACCCACTCCCTCTAAATTACTTGCATTTTAATAAACTTCATCACATTTTTTTCATTCCTTTATGCCTTTTTACAGCCATTTGTAAGTTTTTAATCAGATGTCTTATTCTATGTAAACCTTCTCCAATCCATACTACACAAGTATATGCTGCTCCTGCAGCATATTTTGCTCTATTCTGTATTTGCTGTGCTATAGTTAGGGTGCTTATTTACAGGACTGTTTAACCTATTAGCCCTTACTAGTCACCTTTTTATATCATTTGTCTTATTATTTCTAGCAGATAGAAAAGTACCTCTTTAATAGATCCTCCTTTCCGTAATTTAAAAAAAGATTTATAACATTTATGCTTTCAGGATCCAAGAATCCCTAAATTAAGAGATAATTGAACTGTACATATACACAGTAAAAAACTAGATTATCAGATAAGAATATCTCCTGGCTAAAAAAATGAAAAAAAAGAAATAAAAACATATCAAAGAAAAAACTCGATTCAAGGACAGCCTTTAAATATTACAAAAACAAATTAATATATTACAAAAATATATAAGATGACTCTTCTGTAAACCAACAGACAATAAATCTGGATTTGTAGATAATTAGGTTTGATTGAAACAAAGAACACTTAAAAACATTTAAGCCCCACAATATTACTGAAGTAAAAGAATTATACTACTTATATCATAGAAGTTAATGTACACAAACTAGTAGCAAGTCATTAACAGAATTATGAATTTATATTTTGATTTTCTCTCAATGAATTCATGTCATACATGCACATCTACAGTCTTTCGCCTTGTTTCAATTCAGTTCTCAATTAAATACTATATTGTAGCAGCCCTAATGATCCACTGCAAAGAAAGTAATTCAAAAAAAGTTGACTTTCGGCCAGGTGTGGTGGCTCACGCCTGTAATCCCAGCACTTTGGGAGGCTGAGGCGGATGGATCACCTGAGGTCAGGAGTTCAAGACCAGCCTGGCCAACACGGCAAAATCCCGTCTCTACTAAAAATACAAAAATTAGCTGGGTGTGGTGACAGGCATCTGTAATCCCAGCTACGCAGGACCCTGAGGCAAGGAGAATCTCTTGAACCCGGGAGGCGGAGGCTGCAGTGAGCCGAGATCATGCCATTGCACTCCAGCCTGGGTGACAAGAGCAAGACTCCACCTCATTAAAAAAAAGGAAAAAAAAGAAAAGAAAGTTGACTTTCCCAAAATTTCAAAAAGTAATTTGGTATAGACCTATGGACCATCATATTAGCAAAACAATTTCATTATAGCATTATTGTAAGAGTGAAAATGTATGGGCCAGGCACAGTGGCTCATGCTTGTAATCCTAGCACTTGGTGAGGCTGAGGCCAATGGAGTGCTTGAGCTTAGGAGTTCAAGAACACCCTGGGCAATATGGCGAAACCCTGTCTCTACAAAAAATACAAAAAGTTAGCCAAGTGTGGTGATGCACGCACGTGCGCGCGCATCTGTAGCCCCGGCTATTGGGGGGCTAGGGCAGGAGGATCACTTGAACCCAGGAGGTAGAGGCTGCTGTGAGCTGAAATGCACTGCACTCTAGCCTGGGTGACAAAGTGAGACCCTGTCAAAAAAAAAAAACAGCCGGGTGTGGTGGCTCATGCCTGTAATCCCAGCACTTTGGGAGGCTGAGGCGGGTGGATCACGAGGTGAGGAGATCGAGACCACCCTGGCTAACACAGTGAAACCCCGTCTCTACTAAAAATAAAAAAAAATTAGCCAGGCATGGTGGCACGTGCCTGTAGTACCAGCTACTCAGGAGGGCAAGACAGCAGAATCGCTCGAACCTGGGAGGTGGAGGTTGCAGTGAGCCAAGATCGCGCCACTGCACTCCAGCTTGGGTGACAGAGCGAGACTCCGTCTCAAAAAAATAATAATAGTAATAATAATCCGAGTAAAAAAGTCGAATTACTAAAATGTTAAGATATGGAAATGGTTAAATAAACTAAGGCAGTAAATAAAACTTTGGACTATTAAAAGCCATAAAATAACAGTAATATGCAGCAACAGGGAAAGCATGTTAAAGACAATTATATTAACATTAATCACAGAATTATACACAAGCACAGGTAGGATTAGAATATTATATTACTACTATATTATAGAATAATAACAGGATTAGAGTACAGAAAAATATAAGTGTTAGGTGACAGTAATTTAAATTTTTTCTTTTGAATTTCTTTTAATCATGTTACATTTTTTCCAATAAAAAGTTTTCAAAGGCTGGGCATGGTGGCTCACGCCTGTAATTCCAGCACTTTCGGAGGCCTAGGTGGGTGGATCACCTGACATCAGGCATTCGAGACCAGCCTGGCCAACATAGCGAAACCCCTTCTCTACTAAAATTTCAAAAACTAGCCAGCCGTGGTGGCAGGCGCCTGTAATCCCAGCTATTCGGGAGGCTGAGGCAGGAGAATCGCTTGAATCTGTGAGGCAGAGGCAGGAGAATCACTTGAATCTGGGAGGCAGAGGTTGCAATGAGCCGAGATCGCACCACTGCACCCCAGCTTGGGTGAGGAAGCGAGACATCGCAAAAAAAAAAAAAAAAAAAACAGTTTCAAATACCGTATTAAGCTCTATTACATCCACATACTTATATAGGTAGAAAATGTTTTAAAGCTTTAAACTTCTTCCTGCAAAATACTAAGTTTTAAATTTCAAATAATAAAACTGCCTAATTTTGGAATATCCTACAATCTGATGCTAAAGACCTATTGTTTTACACCAGCTGTACTATGCAAAATCCTTTCCCCAAATTTTAGCTGTTAAAAAGGAATTTCCCATTCCAACAAGGCATCCCCTTACTACGTCTATCTGTCAAACTGACAACCTGTGGCACCAGTATAAACAAAATTAACATTTTAAATCAGTTATTATGAAAACTTATTTGCCCTTGCTATTCAACAAACATATTATATTGGAAATTCAAATTACGACAGAAATTCGTTTTGCAAATCAAAAGAACAAATGAAACAACCTGCCACTGACTCAGCAACTTTCTTTTTTATTTTATAACCTGTACTTAAGGTGCAAGCATATGACTGAAACCTAAGCTTTCAATTTTTTTCTTTTTTTTAGCCAGGAAGCCTCCAGAACCAGAATAGGCTGAGAGATTCCCCTAGCTTTCAAACTGAGCAGCAAAGCCAATGCAAAATCAGTATTTGTTTTGGCAGGAAACTGCAATGAAAATATGAGATGTTTTGGTCTTAACTGGCAGATACACAAAGAGCAAAGAAAGGTGCCTTATTGAGTTATTATTTATAATGTAAAATCCTTTGTGTATAGCTACAAATTCGCTTTTATTGCAGATACTTAGTATGTTTCTTTATAGAAAGCACCTCAACCAAATAATCTCCCAAATTTGGCACCAGGAACTGTTACAGCCTACACATCACTACAGTTCCTTGTAATTTAAAACATCTGCGTTTTAAGAATAGTCTCCACACTCCAACTATGTTGCCAATTTCCTCAGCTAAAAGCTTAAGTTTACACTACAAAATACTGTATTTACTCTCGACAATAGAATGCACTCATTTACAAAGCATACAGGAGTAAATTACTCCAATATGCAACTTCAAAATTTCTCCAATATACAAGGACAACATTTCTAACATTATAGCTTTCCTATTATCCAAATCAGTAAGTCTAAATAGTAGTACTGTACACTGAACGAGGTACTACTGGCCAAAGTCAAGTCGCATATGATCAGTTCACTAAAACAGGTCATACGAAAGATCAGACCCCTAATCTCAATAAACTATTTTGCAAAATGGTCAACGGAGATACTAAAACGGAGGAAAGTGTGGATTGAGCGGCAGAAAACCCTTTGCCATTACTGGAGGAAAAAAAAAAGTCAAAGCAAGCCTATAAGAGAGGCAGATCATGTTCATGAATACAAATCTAAGTTCACTGCCGACTTTCCAGTCTCATAGCAAGAAGGCAGATACCAACTCTTTAACAGTAATACAAAGGACAGGACAAAATATAGTTTCTTTTTTTCGTGTTATATCCAAGAATAAGGATAAAGGATACCTTTAATGTTCAGAGATGAAAATTTCCTTTTGCAACTAATACTGCTCTTATCGCGTGTACACAGAAAAATCATACAATGCTCTGCATTTCTGATAGAGTAATACACACGATCACATCAAATCAAGTATTTATCCAGAACTCAGTGCCTTAGCACTAACGTTCTCCCCTCTCATTACACCCAGACCGGAAGGGAAAACCTATTCCTACGTAAATTAGGGCCTGGGAAGAATGCCTCAACACGGGTTTGCACACAATTAAGCAGACTCAGTGGGTGAATTTCTCAGGTTACAACGCTTGACAGTATCTCGGAGGCACAGAGACAGCTGAGGGTTCACTACTGGAAATGACACTTTCCCTCACATTTGCACAATAACTGCGGTAACTACCCTAAATTTTCCAGTGTGACAAACATACATAAGGGGAGAAGGGGGTACTATTTAAAAACTGGGTCATTCCTTTTTAGTGCAGATACAAGACGGTCTTCGAGAGGGAAAAGGTCTATCAAGCAGAAAAGGGGAGGAAAAACAAAAACAAAAAAAAACGACAGCATTCTTAAAACAGAAAAAGTTACAGCTCTTTACAGGAGTCAGCCCTAGGACTTCATTCCTTGGTTTTGTGTTTAGTCACTCCAGAGTTAAAAGGACCCTGCCTTCCTAAAAAGTCATCCCCGACAAAGAAGCCCTGAGGATCGGCGTAAGACAGAGGAGGAAACGTCCTCAATTCACCAGCGACACCTGCCCAGGTCCCCCTCCTCCCCGTTGTCCCCGACATTTCTCAGTCCCCCGACCCCCCTCGAGACGGCCCGCCACCCCGGGCTGTAGCTCTACGTGGTCTCGGCCTCGACCCCCTCTGGGAACCCCCGATCCTGCTCCCTCCGCACCCCTGCCCCCACCCAGGCGGCCGTCGCCCCGGCGGTCCCCCGGGCCCAGACTCCTCGCGCTTGTAAGCAAACGATTCTCAGGGGCCCGGGCGGCGGCGCGGGGAGGCTCTCCAGGGGCAGCCTTTCCCCGACCACATCCCGCAGGCTCCGGGGACTCCCCGCCCCCGGAAACCGCGGAGAAACTAGGCCAGGAACGCCAGCCGCGGCCACTCTCCGCCTCCTCGGCGACCCCCCGCGGGCCGGCCACTTGGAATTCTGCCTTCTGGGCTCTACCTGTCCGGCGCCCTCCCAGCCTTGGAGCGCAGGCCCCGCGAGGCACAGCTCAGGCTTCCTCCGCCAAAGGCCCCGCGCCGCAGCCTCACCTGCTGCCTGGTCCTCTGTCAGCGCCACCGCGACACGGTTTCTTCCTGGGGCATGAAAGCACCGGCTCCTCAGCCTGGGCGCGCTCGGCAGGGCAGGGCGGGGTACTAGCTCCAGCGGCCGCCGCCGCCTCAGTCCGCTCTGCGCCTGCGCCGCCTCGCGGGCAGGGTCTCGGAGGGGCGCCGCCTACAGCCAGAAGCAATGGCCGGAGTGCGGGCCCGCGCGGGTGCCTCCGCACTGTGAGCCGTCTAACAGTGCGGGCGGCGGGTCGCCTAGGAACTGCCCGCGGCGCCTCCGTCCCAAGACTTGACCGCCATGTTTCTGTTCCCTTTTTCTCCCCCGCCTTCCGCCTCTTTCCACAGAACAGCACTTTCCTTTCCCCCTCCCTCTCCCTTTCCTCCTGCGGGGGCGGGTGGAAAAGGGCGGTGGGGGGGTAGAAGGCGTGGAGAGGAGGGGGCGGGGCGGCGCTCATGCCCCGCCCCCGGGGGCCGAGGCCCCGCGGCCACCTCTCCCCTCCCCCGACCCCTGCGCGACCCCCGCTGGGCGCGGGGTCTGAGTCCTGTGGGCCTCCGAGTCCCTCCTCCGCGTTCGCGCGGCCGAGCTTGCACAAACAGAGCTGGGGAGAAAGCGCTCTGGAGGTCGCTGTGCACCCCTTCCTGCGGGGCTCAGCCTCGGCGTGTAATATGGGTTTATTGCCTTGGCCTCAGGCAGGTGGCGGCTTCTTCTCTCCGAGTTTTCAAAGACAGGGAAAGTGATGTCGAGTGGCTGAAGGTTACTGAGGACAGTGCCGGGAGATACGTGAAGATTCCTTCCCTGGGTGGGAGCTGGAATTCCCACGCATGTGTAGGGGGCTCTGGGACCCCAGAGAGACGCGCGCGCTGGCGCTTCCCGAAACCCCTTGGCTCCAACGCACCATGTGAGTCCCTGGCCGCACTCGGTGTCGCTACTTCGGCCCAGATTTGGGGATGGGAATTCCTAATGGAGTAATCGCTTATTTACATAGTCAGTACCCTCACGCCTCCTAAGAGTAGCCTCATTATTGACACAGACGCCTGCAGAGTCGTTTCGCTATAATGCAAATTTTGCAAGATATTTTTGAACAACGTTTTGAGTTTTGAACGTTTATAGTAAATGAAAAAGAATAATCAGTAGTTATTTAGGAAGAAGGAAATGGTTTGAAGTAGAACTTTTTTACCTCTGGGGGGGAAAAAAAAGGCGAATGACTTCAGATTCCATGGCAGGTCAAAATCAGAACTGGTAAGATTTCTGCACATCTGGTGAGTATCCACATACATAATGATTATTTTCCTGAGAATTACACTCTCCTTATTTCATCTGTATTTTTGCATAAAAATGTGAAATTAGACCTAGGTCATAAATGTACTGCTGTCCATTTATTTCTGAAGTTTATTGCATATCATGAATAATTTGAGTTTTATATTCAATAGCAGAAACTATTTTTCTAACCACATAAGCAGTCAGAATTGATTTCAGAAGAAGTGCGCAGCAATAAAAATAAGGCTTATTTAATAATAGTTTGGAGCCAATTTGGGCCCCCTGGAAACTTGACAATCCAGCTTGCGGGCCGGATGCGGTGGCTCACGCCTGTAATCTCAGCACTTTGGGAGGCTGAGGCGGGTGGATCCCCTGACGTCAAGAGTTCGAGACCAGCCGGACCAAGATTGAGAAACCCCGTCTCTACTAAAAATACACTGGGCGTGGTGGTGCATGCCTGTAATCCCAGCTACTCAGGAGGCCAAGGCAGGAGAATGGCTTGAACCCGGGAGGCGGAGGTTGCAGTGAGCGGAGATCGCACCATTGCACTCCAGGTTGGGCAGTAAGAGCAAAACTCTGCCTCAAAAAAAAAAAAGAAAGAAAATTTAGTTTGTGTACTTCTTTTCCTTCCTTCCCAAAGTCTAAATTAATTAACAGTTTTAAAGCAATATTAAACAAGATTTCTTTTTTTATTTACATATATAGTTTTTAATTTTTCCTCATCTCAACTACAAAAGGAAAGATAAGATTTCTTCAGCCCCCCACCCCTTTTTTTGGACCCAGGGTCTCCCTCTGTCACCCAGGCTGGAGTGCAGTGGCACAAACAGGGTTCACTGCAGCCTTGACTTCCAGGGCTCAAGCAGTCCTCCCACCTCAGCCTCCCAAGTAGCTGAGACTGTAGGTCCGTGCCAACCACCCACCCACACCCCACTAATTTTTTTGGGGGGTAGGGGAACATGTAAAGTCTCACTATATTGCCCAGGCTAGTCTTGAACACCTGAGCTCAAGCAGTCCTCTCACCTCAGCCTCCCAAAACTCTGGGGATTACAGACATGAAGAACTGCGCCCAACCAAGACAAGATTTCTTAATGGGTACATTTATTTCATTAACACTCAGGGATTCAGAGTTTTTTTGTTTTTGTTTGTTTGTTTCTCTCTTTTTTTATGGCACCCACGGAAATGAAAAATGGATGAAGCCAATATCTCTCTTCCACTTGACTTGATTTTTGTCACTTTGCAATGGAAGGCTTAGGATTTTCTTTAATTTTTCTCACTATCTTAATCGTCCTATAGATTTACCATAGATTTTTCACTCTCATTTTCTGCCAAAAATGTCATAGAATGAACTTGAATGTTTTGGGACTAATTTTTCATCTGAGTTAACTGTTCTTAGATCTGAAAGTTCTTGATGTGGCAACCTTCTCAATTGCATGCTTAGGGGCCCAGAACTGAAATAAGTTCATTTTAAATTTTGTTTTTTATATATGTATATATATACATGTATGTATGTGTGTATATGTGTGTGTGTGTGTGTATATATATATATTTTTTTTTTTTCTTTCTTTCTTGAGACAGAGTCTTGCTCTATTGCCCAGGCTGGAGTGCAATGGCGTCATTTTGGCTCACTGCAAACTCCACCTCCCAGGCTCAAGCAATACTCCTGCCTCAGCCTTCCAAGTAGCTGGGACTACAGGCGTGCGCCACCACGCCTGGCTAATTTATTGTATTCCTTTTTTTTTTTTTGGTAGAGACAGGGTTTTGCCACGTTGCCCAGGCTGGTCTCAAACTCCTGAGCTCAAGCAATCTGCCTGCTTCCCGGCCACCAAAAGTGCTAGGATTCCAGGTGTGAGCCACCGTACCCAGTCTTGTTTTAAATTTTAATATAAAGGCTGGGCGCCATGGTTCACGCCTGTATTCCCAGCACTTTGGGAGACTGAGGCGGGTGGATCACTGGAGGTCGGGGATTGGAGACCAGCCTGACCAATATGGTGAAATCCCGCCTCTACTTAAAAATACAAAAATTAGGCCGGGCGCGGTGGCTCAAGCCTGTAATCCCAGCACTTTGGGAGGCCGAGACGGGCGGATCACGAGGTCAGGAGATCGAGACCATCCTGGCTAACAAGGTGAAACCCCGTCTCTACTAAAAAATACAAAAAACTAGCCGGGCGAAGCGGCGGGCGCCTGTGGTCCCAGCTACTCGGGAGGCTGAGGCAGGAGAATGGCGTGAACCCGGGAGGCGGAGCTTGCAGTGAGCTGAGATCCGGCCACCGCACTCCAGCCTGGGCGACAGAGCCAGACTCAGTCTCAAAAAAAAAAAAAAATAAACACTTTGTAAACTTTAAGTATGGAACATGTAAAATATTCCTGACACAGGACTATGCCCCAGTTGTGACGTGTAGCTCTTCACTCCCTATCTTTGTCTACATCCTTTAACACACACCTACTAGACCTCCAGTCTGCCTCTGGCTATACAACCTAGATACTTCGTGAGCTCAGCCTGACTGGAACGCAGGAATGGAAAATGCAGTCCTTTGGCTCATAACTAAAAATGTCCTCAAATAGATCGAGTCAGCTGGCTGTGCACAGGTCAATTCAGCCTCATTATGTACCACTTCAATGAAGCTGGACGTTGACCTCTTTGATAACCAAGGGTCATGCACAGCAAATTCTGCAACTTAATGATTAAACTGCTTGGAAGAGAGGCAAACTATTAGACTTTGAGACCTCTACGTTTTGATTTTGATTTTATTTATTTTGAGATGAAGTCTATCTCTGTCACCCAGGCTGGA
>NW_022161664.1:0-12447 GCF_008728515.1 Papio anubis
CTTGGGCTATATTTTCATTTATTTTGGCACACCTGTGGGTGTGGCAAAATAAATGAAAATATAGCCCAAGTGAGTAGAATCAAAACCTGAAGATGTACGAGCCGTCCCTGCCTCACTATCTATACATCGTGTAGAAATTTAAGAGCAGGTAGTGACACTGCAATGCAAGGCTCAAACCAACTGGGTATTTGGAAACTTCTATGCAAATTGGCATTTTCGGTTTTTAAACACGGCGTTATTTGTACTTCAAACAGGTAACTGTTTAATTTCCTTGGAAAAAATATAGCCATAAACCTGGTGTAAAAAAAAAAAATACGGGAGTGGGTATGAGAGAGAGTAGCTTAGAAATTTTAAAAGTATCGGCAGGGAGCAGTGGCTCATGCCTGTAATCCCAGCACTTTGAGAGGCAGGCCCCACGAGGCCTTTGAGGACAGCGGTCTCCTCTGCTGCCTTCCTGCTGGGCTGACCCTAGGACATTCACTGGGTTTCCACCCGTCTCATTCAACATCCCAACAGTGGTCTTCATCCTCGTCTGGGGCTCAGCTCTGCCCCAATTTCCTAAATCTCTGCCTTCAGAGCCTGAAAACACCCACACCCAGGGTCACCCTAAGTCCACGTTTACCCCAGAGAGTCCCAATTTTATGTTTTCGCAGCATCGCCTTAGTGATAATTTATCCTGTAAATTCCAACTGCCTTCACACCTCACCCTTGCTGTCTCCCAGCAGACCCCACTCAGATGCACATGCCCCAGACCCCACACCCAGGTCTGCGCATGCTGTCCTGCTCTGCCCATGTGGGGACCACCTCTCTTTCTTGAGGAATCAGCTGGCGATCATCATCTTGTGGAGGGCTGCCCTGACTTCCAACTCTCTCCAGCAAAGGCAGAAGCCATTCTCGGTACTTCCCCAAAACTCAGGCCAAGTATGAAGATGGCGCAGATGCTAGCTGTGCCTGGGATGCCTGATTACAGATGCTCTGCGCTGGCCCAGAGCACACACATGTGAACACATAGTAGCTGAAAGTAAAACAGCATCTTTTGACCTCAATGCAGGGGCCTCCTTCACCATCCATCTGTCTCATCATGCAGGCAAATCTGCAAGACACGACTTGTCTCACTCATCTTCAAACTCCCAAAATGGTAGGTAAGGGACTCAAGTATCTCTTCTGGAGGCTAGTTGCTGCGACCCCGAAAAGTCTCTAAATTCAGAGCTCTGCATGATTCAGCACACTTTATTGGTCGGAATGACTCCAACCACAGAGGCCCGTGGAACCAGTATAATTCAGGGGATTGTTCACCGCCGTTTCTCCCAGTTATTTGTCTGTAACCATCCCTCTACGGAACACAGCGACACGATCACACTCCAATCGTCTACGCAGAGTGGGCCGGTAAATCGCGTGAATGTCTCCTTTGCAGGCTGGGAGACACCAGTCAGGCAGACCAGGCAGAGCACAGACCTGCCGGGTGTGTGTCAGAAGCTCACCCAGCAAGCAACTCCCGGCCCGGAGCCCTTTCTATCTGCAGCTACAAGTCAGCTCTCACTTTTTGGCCTAAGAATACTGCTGCACCCCTCCATAGCCAAGACACATTTACCTCCCAAAATATTGGCATGACCCGAGGACTCACTTTTCAACATGGGAACTGGGCATGTGGGAGGCAACTTTCTCAGGTCCCTGCCTCCTGATGACCCATGCTTCCCTGCACCTCCCCTAGTAAAGGACAGGTTCTTATTTAGCTTTTGACCTGGGCAAGTATGGCATTAACCTTAAATTTCATTTCGGACTTCAAAGGACCTGCAAAAAGCCAGAGAGAGGAGAGGTTGTAAGACACGCACACGCCCTCAGACCTGCTACTGACAGCACTTCCTCAGGAATCTCATTGAGTACTGGCCGTGTTGCCTATTTCTATCCTGACCTGCAGGTCTTCTATGGTGGCATGGCCTCCTGGGCAATGGAAACCAGAAGAATATTAGCCAAATCCCTCTCTTGTAGCAAAGTTGAGGACTAACACTTAGTTGGCCTTTTCGACATGATCTCTAAAACAGAAGGAAATACTGTGCAGCTAACTTCCCCTCCATGGGTTTATTTACCTGTGGCACTCAGAGGCCATGACAGACAACTGGAGGTTACTACCGATTCTCTTTTCCCCATCCAGGAGCCTACTGTTTTTAATATGTTCTGAACTTGTATTTGTAGGCCAAAAACAATAAATGTGTGATTTCTACACAATTCAACCAGACAAACCATAAGTCAGCAGCCTTTTTGTGAAACCATGAAGAGGAAAGGTGGATATCTCAGTATGTGTTTCAGACTGACACACGTTCCTGAAGCACTAACTCAAGTTTAGACACTGGAAAGACCGTATCCACCGGAAAACCAAAAATGAGGCATCCTTGTGGAACTTTTCAGGACAAAGGTGGAACTGAGCTTTAAAAAGAAGCTCTTGGTTGTCCGTCTACCTTATACTGGGGACATGGATTCAGAACTTACCCCGAGGTTTACTAATCTCACGATATCACCACCACCCTGTGGACAGCATGTAGGGAAGCATGACCCCTCCCTATAAACCAGGTTTTCAGTAAAGTTTGGTTGGAAAATATTTAACATAGTGATCCTTCGAAACTCAAACCTATGTTGTTCAGGGTCAGCTGCATTTACTACTTGTGTCCTTATCATCTGAGGCCTGGCTCATCCATTCTCAATACCTTATTGTGATAGTTGTAACAAACAAACTATTCAGGATAGAAAAGGAAAAAGCTTATTTTAAGCAACAATGAGATGAATGCGCTATGGTGAACAGAGAACAGACCTAGCAAGCACCAGTTGGGATGACTGTCTGTGCTCAGACCACAGACCTGTTCCATCTCCCTCATGAAAGGATAACTGCTTCCTCCCACATTTCAAGGGGCCTTTTTAAATATTCTTTTGAGAAATTATGAAAAGCTGAAAGAAAGGTCACAGATAACATTTTAAAAATAAACTAACGTAATGGCTTCCCATTGGTCAAAAATAGTATTAAGTTCTTGCAGGGGTGTGGTGGCTCATGGCTGTATCCCAGAACTTTGGGCATTCACTTACAGGGTCAAAGAGTTTAAAGACAACCTGTGACCCAGCATGTTGAAACCCCGTCTGTGAAATACGAAAATTAGCCAGGCATGGTGGCGGGCAGCCTGTAGCTGATTGTTATTGGGAGGGCTGAGGGGAGAATCCACGGGAGGAGGGGACCAGGCCAAGATCGCCATTGCGCTTCAAACACCAGAGGCGTTGATGTAAAAACTCATCCCAAAAGAAAAACAAAGTATCGTTTTCTTCCAATGAACTATCGATTCAGCTTTGGGGTATACTACCAATACCCATTCAGCCGTGAGATACACCTGGGAGATTACAGGCAGGCAGGACGGATTCTTCCCTGAAGAGGCTGCCCTCATGGTATCGAATGGAATAGGCAGCAGGAACAGATGCTTGCTGCAGGTGTTGGCTGCAGGGCACCCAGCTCAAGTGTCAGGAAACAAGGAGCGTTAATTCCATCACCTTCCATGCCTGGGCTGGTTCCAGGGCGGTGGGGAGCCTGTCATCACCACCACCACCACCCCGGGACAGGCCCAGACCACCCCTGCCCAGGCTTACAAACTCACGAGACAGTGACCGGTAATGTCGTGGAGGTGATCAGATGCGCATGAGCGTCCAGAACCCTTGTAGCGCGGCTTTGTTGGTTTTGTGCATCAGCCTGGCTGTGCCCAGGTGCCCCAGTGTTTTCAGTTCTCCCGCATTATTTCTGTGTGATATGCATGTTGCCTGGACAGTGGGGCCATCTCATGCCGGTGTGGGGGCTTCCCACCCTGCCTCCACCCAGGCCCCAGTAAAACAGCAAGGCAGGGAAAACCCAGGTTCCTCACCTGTGTGGCTGATGGGCAGTGACACTCTGTCTTCCTGCATGCGTGCTCCTGGTCTCTCCAGCTCCTCAGACCCAGGTGATCTGCATAACCTCAAGTCTTCCAGCCACACCCTCCCCAGGACTCAGCTTGCAGGCTGTGGGTCCTGGGGCTTCTTGCCCAGACTCATGGCCCCCTGCAGCAAGCTCCCCTGGAGACACCATACCACCCCAGCTGGCTCTGGAAGCCCTTGATTCAAAGCTCTGAAAGGCCTCAGAGTTTCTAGGCCCCAAGCAAGATCCTCCTAACACCCCAGGTGGGGAAAGCAGGGAATAGAGACTAATGGACAGAGGGGGTGTGTGCAAGGACAACAAGAACGGCACTGGGCAGGCACTAATGCCTACTCAAGCAGAATGTTGCCATACAAAAATGAGGGATACTAAAGATTTCTTTCTAAACAGAAATGAGTTGCAAGAAAGCCTAGCCATTTTAGTTTCCTAACACATAAGAAAGCATAAAAGTAGGGCCTATTAACAATACCATATAAGCCCTTTTGGGAGGTCTTGAACTACTTTCTCTGTCCCTTGTGTTTTTAAGTGGCCAGTTTGGTTAGAGAGGAATAACAAAGTTTCATTACAGCTGGGGCCAGCTTTAGGCTAGCTTATACCTCCTTTGGTGTCTCGGGTGCCCCTGAAGTCCTTCCTCGCCATTGCCAGCTTCAAGTGGGAGAAACCAGGGAGGTCTTGAGCATGGACCTTGGCTATGCTCCTACAGCCAAGGAAGCACCCATCTTGGTCTTCCTCCACCCCGCTGTTCCTGCTGCCACCTAGCAGACTATTAAATCAAACGCTAGGCTTGAGATCAATGAGGCCTCCCTGCCTCCTCTGACTACTCTGTTCCTGCTCAAGCACACTTAGTCTGTGCAGGATACGCGTGGCTCAAGTGTTGGAGGATCACGCTTCAATTCAGGAAGGTGCAAGTGAGCTAGAGAGCCGATGGAGCACACTTCACTCCACGGAGGCTGGGAGGCCAACAGCCAAGGTCAACAGACTCCTTCCACTCCTGAGTGCAGTCACCTAGGGAGGGCAAGGCGGGAGCATGCATACCTCGGCCACCTACTTGAGGGCTTCCTTTAGGGCTCTCTAACGAAGGCGTGCTCACAGCCTATCTCTGCACCAAAGAGACTCTTGCATTAGCAGCCAAACTTTTTTTCTAACCCCGCTGACCAATAAGGAATCAAGCAATAATGGACATTCCTTCAATCCAGCCGGCTGCGCCCACAAAAACAGACACACCGCATCATCGCCTTGAATCTGTCAGTCCCTGGGCCCTTCACAAGAGCATCATGGGAGGCGCCCCAGCCCCACCTGGCTCTTTCTCTCTACAGCTCCTTTTTCTCTCTCCTCTCTTTTGCTCCCTCTCTCTGACTCTCTCTTCCCACCTCTCCTCCTAGGCCTCTTAGGAGGCTCCTCAGCTCTTTTCCTCTTTGATAATGCTGTCTATGCCTAAATACAAGGTGCCTATGGGCTTCAGGTTCTATAATCGCTTCATAGTGCTTTTAGATTCTTCTGGCGTGGTGAAAACGCAAAGTGGTCTTTTGCATCTGAATGTGGTCTAGTATCTGAGTACAAATGCCCGCAATTCGCCCGAGTGGATCGACTGGGTGGCCTCCTGAGCATTCGTGAATCGTTGGCACTATTTGAAAACACACCAGCAGAAGGAACTATAATGAAGCTAAGCCTCAGTTAAAAGTATGAGAAACATCAAAGCTGCCTCAAGGAACATCCTTCCCACTCCAGGAGTTTCTGCATCGGGTTCCCTTAGGCATTAAGACAAGGCCCTCCCCCGGCCCAACTCCCCCAACCCTGGCAAAGCAGCAAAGCATTTGTGGGAATAAAGCAAGTAGTGAGCTGGGTCCCGGTGACAAAACGGGCTCCTCCCAGGCTTACAGCCACCACGGTGGCTTGCCTCAGATCTGGACACACCCAGTGCTCCCAGGAGGAGGCAGAATAATGCCATTTCCCATAGCTTCATGGTGGGAGACACACCCTACGTCCCTCTGGCCCATAGGAAGAGAGAGGACTTCCTACATAAACGATTTCAGTTGACTCCACCACACACGCTGTGAAAGTGGGCTATACAGTAATAACCCATTTAAATGCCTGGGCAAAAATACATTAAAATGAACACATAGACAAACAAGGTTCTGTTATCCATGAAATATTCGAAACAAAATCCAGAAGGGCAATCTCTTTGTAAATTCAAAAAGACGACCTAGAGTAGATTTAAATAAATATACAACTAAACTTAAGCACCAAGAACTAAATTCCTATGGAAAGTAAGGTTTAATGGCCTACCTCCTCCAGCTGAAGGCTGAAGAGTACCACACACCAGGCTGTTCACTCTGTGGGTCAGAAAGGCAGTGCTAAACAGGACAACAAATGTATAATCAACCCGGGAGGGGTAAAAGTGGAGGGATAAATGTGAGGATCCCCTGCAGCTTCAGAGCCTGTAGAGGAGCTCCAGCGCGTGCTCCGGGACAGCACCCAACTGCAACCCTGATGATGTCCAACTTCTTCTGCCCTTCTCTCTTACAGAAATTTTTTCTGTCCCATCACTCAATAGGAATCCGGGATAAAGGGAAATGTAATGATTTTGCCAATACATGTAGATTTTAGCAAATTAAAAGATAAACAGTGACAAACTTGAGAATTAACCAAAATGTAGTTCAGTGAATGCCCAAACTCAAAGTTCAGTCTCCAAGAGGTGTGATAGGCTGTGTGTGGTGGTTAATCTGTGTAAATCCCAGCAGTTAGGTGGCTGAGTGCAGGAGAATCACTTTGGAGCCTAGAAGGCTTGGGGCTGCAGTGAGCTGTCATTGTACTACTGCACCCAGCCTGAGAAAACAGAGTGAGACTGTCAAAAACAAACAAAAACAAATTAAAGGAGTTCAATGAACTCACCCTTTTAAATTTTCTTATTTGGGTACGGGGTGATCTAGTTCCTTTTTCCTTGCAATACATGAATAATCTAATAATTAAATATAATCTAACAATTAAATGGGGTAAATTTAATTATTTTCCCATTTCTGTTATTCGCTATCTCAGGGAAAAAGTTAAAATTCTTCCCTATTTCAGGGAAAAGCTAAAAATCATTTTAACCTTCCTTCCACAAAACAGTATACTCTATCATTCCCATCTGCTTTATCATGTGGAATTCAGCTTCACACATGTCTACAATACAGCTTTTGTTAAATAGCTGCTTATGTAGACAGCAAGAGAAAGAAACACTTGGTCTATGTAGGCTAGCAGAAGACACGCTTACTTCCAGAAGTGGTAGCATGCACAACGTATCTGGAAATTCCCGTCCTCATCTTGTCCACACACACAGAAACACCCAAGCAGGTGCCTAGTGTCCAACAGAGCTAAGGAAAAGGACAGGGATCCCTCCAGCTGTTTAATGACTCATTCCCAATTTGTCACCGCCACATAACAATATCCCAAGATGGCAACTTCCAGCATCGCTTTCATTCACGATTCCATCGAAATCAGGCTGAAGAACATACAGATGTTTTGCTCCACATTTAAAAATCCAAGTGTGTAATCAGAAATAAACACACCTTATAAGCTCCACTTAACTTTCCAAATTCTTACTTGAGAAACCTATAAAGTTCTTGTGGTCAGTTACATCCTTAAGTTTTTCAATAATTTTAAATGCAACGGTCGGCAAGACTTGTAAAGAGGTACACACATAATGGCCCGGCGCAGTGGCTCACACCTATAATCCCACTTTGGGGAGGCCGAGGTGGGCAGATCACGAGGTCAGGAAACCAGACCATCCTGGCTAACACAGTGAAACCCCCGCCTCTACTAAAAAATACAAACACCAGCTGGTGGGCGCGGGTGGTGGGTGCCTGTAGTCCCAGCTACCGGGAGGCCGGCGGGCAGATCACGCAGGTCAGGAAACCGAGATCATCCTGGCTAACACGGGTGAAACCCCGCCTCTACTAAAAATACAAAACAATTAGCCAGGCGCGGTGGTGGGTGCCTGTAGTCCCAGCTACTCGGAAGCTTGAGGTTAAGAATTGCATGAACCCGGAGGCGGAGCTTGCAGTGAGATCAAGACCACCACACTCCAGCCTGGGTGACAGAGGGAAACTGTTCAAAAAAAACAAAGGAGGTACACACATACATGCTACGCTCTCAAAGAGACGGGCCCTTTTTAAGATTCCAGAAGTAAATGTGGTTGTCACGCTGCTTTTCAGAGGATGGCTGTGTTTTAGCATGAACACTTTCCTCCATGCACCAAGGATGCACCATGGGGCAGTGCTACCGCCCCCAGTCTCTGCTCAGGGTGGGGGCAAGGGGGAGCCAGCTGTTCCCCTGCATATACTGTCAACAGACCAGGTGCTCTCAGAAGGAGGCTTCCAGGACTCCTCGCTGAGGCATTCAAGTAGCAGGGCAGGCAGTGCCTCGTGCTGGTGGGCATCCAGCAGTAAGGGGGTCTTGCACTTCACTCCCTGGGCCAGGCCCAGACAGAGGGGAAAGAGACACCTGTATCAGAATCTCATGTATATTTATAGACACACAGAGACTCTGCAGTGCAAGGTGCAGAACTAGAAGGAATCATGGAACAAGAGGGAAGACATTTGTCACGACTGGCAGAGCCACCAAGCCCTCAGCATTTCTGCCGGAGCCCTCACTGACCAGACTCCTCCCAGGGTCACTGCCACTGCCTTCCCCCAGCCTGGGCGACAGGGCAGACAGTGACAGAGCCTCTGCCAGAACAACCGCCCACTCCTTCCTCACCAGCCCAGGGAGGAGTTGTTCATGAGCAGTCCCAAAGCCTGAATGCCGGAACACAGAGGTGACTGGAGCAGCGGGGGACAGCCACAATGGCCGCTGGTGTAGATATTGCCGGGCACCCCAGCAGCCCTTTCCATCTTAAAGAGGATGATACGGTGTATGGATGCTCCCCGCGTGACCCAGCCGTCCTTTCCAATCTTATAGGGGAACGGCCACGGTGCTGGATATCTCGGGTGCCCCAGAGCCCTTTCACCTTAAGGAAGATTTTCATGTCCTTATCAGTCTCCAAACTATTCAGCAGACGCTGGAGGAGTATCACTGTGGACCAACACTCGATTGGTACCAAGTAAGGGCAATTTTATAACCATGTCTCAACCATGAAAACAATCAGGTCTTTGGCCATCTGATCAAGCTTTTCTATAACAAAAGTTGATAATTGTTGAACTTTGGTTTTCCAAAGCTTGTTACAGAAACTACATCTTCCGGTGTGGCTCTGTGGTGTCGCTGCGGCAATAATATTAGTAGCCAGGCTTGCCAAGACTCACTGCACATTACACGTTCACCTGAGAAGGCTGCTCAATCACTGAGGGCTCTGGCGTGCTCTGAAATGAATTTGCCACTTCAGCCTACACTCTACTCCTTTGTTCAGTTAAAGAAACCCAAAAGCAGAATTTGTTTTGGGCCAATCGGGCCGGCTGACCCAACTGCAGAGGTTTTCATTAGAGTACTCTATTGCATCATAGAAAGCAAAGTCATATAGATCAACTCACTATTACCACTCCAAAGGTTTAGTAAATCTCCAGATAATCATCAGGCAAACATTTTAAGAAGCTACACAAGGTTTTTACAATACTCAAAATTTAAAAACTACATCCATACTTGAAAAACCACCATTCCCATTTTAGATGGCCAAATGCATATGAGAAAGAAAGAAAACGTGCTGAGCGCATTTTGGGTAATCTTTTATGGAGAAACTGCCACTTTTAAAAATGGCTCCTTAGTTCCTGGCTCCAGATGGGTGTGGTGGCTTGCCTCACTACCAACTCCACCCTAAAGCTGGGACACTAGAAATCCATCTCTGTGACTCCAGAGCACAAAAATTCCCACTTCTGGAAACAGCCTGGAATGCAGACCTGTAGCAGGAGAATTCTTTTCCGCCCACCCTAACCGTCCTCTGTGGAAGGCAACAGTCAAAGACAAGTCCACCCCCCTAGGCGCAACTGCACCAAGAAGAACCATTTCAAGGTGGAAGGTGATTGATTAGTGGGACCAGGCAGTTAATCACTTATAAGGCAGAGATGGGAGGTTTGAAGGCCTGTGTCTGGCCTTTTCCTCGGTAAATGGTCATCTGCAAGTCAGCCTAAGCCACATGGGAAGGGGCTTCTTGCAGTAAAAGTGGGGGCGCAGTTGTGGGGAGGGGGAATGTCTTAACCACCACTGTTTTACAGGATCACAGGGCTCAGGAAATGTTCAGTATTATCACACACTAAGGTTTTTACAGTCTGAAGAAAACTGCAGTCCTAAGGTGTCAGTTCTCAAAGCCTTAAGTTCCTCCTGCTAAGATTCCCAGAGGGTCTTGACTTCTTGCACTGAACCCCAACTTGCACAGGCACCTGCGTCTTCCTCCTGCAGCAAATGCACATGAGAAGGCTGTAGCTCTGCTGCAGTAATGATGCCGTGCAGCCCTAACACCGTGGCAGAGTAATGGCTTTGGCCTGAATGTCCCCAAAACCTCATGCTGAAACCATCTCTGATGGGATACATTAAGAGGTGGGACCTTTGGGAGGTCCTGCTCTCAGGACTGGGGTTGGTGTCCTTGTTGGGAGGTGGAGGAGCCCTCCTGCTCCTCCACCATGTGAGTCCCAACGAGACGCCTGCTGCCACGCAAGACCCTGTGAGATGCTGCCGTCTGTATGCCACAGGCCCTGGGACACCAGATGTGCAGGTGCCTTGACCTTGGACTGCCTTGACCTTGGACTTTCCAGCCTCCAGAGCTGTGAGCAATAAATGTCTCTTTACAAATCACCCAATCGACAGCAGCCGGACAGAGAGACAGTAATGTTACAACATGAGTCACTTTCTCAGTGGGCCAGAGGCCTCCCCATGAGCCACCACCGTAAAGCAAGAACTCCCTGGAGGATGCAAAGGGGTTCACAAGGAATTCTACCCAGCACCAGGGTGTCTGTCCTTTCTCGTAGGAAGATAGCTGAGCCATGGCAGGAAACTACGGGGTGGGTGGGGCTAGACAGTAATGTGTCACCTGCTCATCTAAGCCTCAGTCTCCTGCCTCTCATCATGACAGCGGGGGTAACCCTCTCACCTGAGCTGTTGGGGGAGGTAAGAGTGCTGGGTGATTAACAATTGTTAGCTCCACAGAAATTAGGCAAAGAATCCGCCCCTATGTCTTATAAAACCAAACCAGCCCAGGAATTCCACATCACTACTAATTTGCATGGGAAAATGCTGGATTTTGGCATGTCATTTGTATTGATAAAGTTTGACAAGTTCATGCCATAAGTTCTGGCATGTCATTTGTATTGATAAAGTTTGCAGAGTTGTCATATACTAAGTATATAAAACAGGAAAATAAATCATGCAATTTGGAGGTTGAAGCAGGAGAATCAATTGAGTACAGGCGGCGGAGGTTGCAGTGAGCCGAGGCCGAGCCACTGTACTCCAGTCTGGGTGACAGAACGAGACTCGATCTCAAAAAAAAACAAAAAACAAAAAACAAAAAAATTGCTGCTTCATGCTAGTAAAGTGGGCAGATTCTACATGCCAACTCTTATTCAAAGGTCACCTAACACTGACTCAGGAACTCTGGCCCTGATGTGCTTGAAGTTTTAATGCTAACAGTGTTAAAGACCACTCCCTCAGGAGCTCTGAACAAGTACTCCAGGTATACACTGAACAAGACCACACACTCTCTGACCGAAATCTAACTTCACAGACCCAAACTACAGAACCACAGAAGACACTGCTTCTGTCCAACTTTGTGTTCTGCCACCGTTTGTGTCCGTTATTTCCTACAAACCATCTCATTAGAATTTAGGGCACACAAAAGGCCGATACAACAGGGTTACTTTTCAAAGGTTTGGAGGTGAAGAACAGATACAATGCATTAACTTCCTATGGCTGCTGCAACAAATTACCACAAATGCAAACCTCCTCTCAGTCCTGGAAGTCAGGAGTCCCAGGGCTGAAGTCAAGGGGTCAGTAGGTTGTGTTCCTACCTGGAGTCTCCCAATTCATAGAGGCCACCATGCAGCTTGGCTCACAGCCCCACACCCCTCTGACCACTGCCCAGGCCTCAGCCCTGCATCCCTCCATCCCCTGCCCCACCCTTGGCCCATGCCCCTCCAGCCCCTACCCCACCCCCGCCCTCAGCCCCACAGCCCTCTGGCCTCTATCTCATCCTCAGGTCTCCTCCTCTGAGGCAGACCCTCGTACTCCCTCTCATCAATGCACATGTGAGGATGCTAGACCCCACCTGGACAACCCAGGGTCCTCCCCCATCTCACTGTCCGTTACAGTCACATCTGCAAAGCCTCTTTTGCCATGGAAACTTCATTATACTAACAATCATTTAACAAGTCCATTATAATGATGTAAAAATTGGCATTGTTTTCCTCCTAATGAACAGATCAGTCACCCATGTAACCTATAAATATTTAACTATTAAATATACAATACTGTAGGGGACAAAGATGAGGAAGATGGTTCCTTCCTGAAAGATGACTGGACCCTAGATGGAGGGATGAACATTCTGAACA
>NW_022161665.1:0-12444 GCF_008728515.1 Papio anubis
AAGTCCTCCACAAGACGGCCTGTAGTCTGCCTCTTGGCAAAGAAGAAGCCCACAGTGCCATCTGAGCACTGAGGAATTGACTGGAGCCCTAAAGGCAGCGCATACCCTGCTCCTGAGCCTGTTGCTCTTTTTCTCAATATGGCTCCATTTGTAAGACAATTGTAGCACTGAGGCTTGTGCATGCCAGGCAAGGCCAAGCTGGCTCAAAGAGCAACCAGCCACCTCTGCAAGAGTGTGCCAGGAGCAGGTAGACCAGCCACCAACCTCACTCACTGCTGCTCCTGTACCTCATTTCTTCTACCCTAGAGGTAAGGCCTCAGTGCCATCTGTTTTTCCTCAAGCCTCTGCTAAATCAGTCATCAGGTGGCAGTCACTCAGGCTGTTGGGATCTGGCCATCCCTGCTTCCTTCAGTGGGTGAGGTTGAAGGCTGGTCCAACTGCTACAGGAGCTCCATTGCAGAGGTGGCAGGTTGCCCTTTGAGCCAGCTTGGCCTTGCCTGGCATGCACAGATTCCAGGTACCGACATGTTGCTCCGAGTGAGGTTGACCTGCCTTGGGCCAAATTCTAAGTCTGGCCAGGGCCACAGAAGGCCGAGTCTCTTGGGTTTAAATCCTGGCTGCTTTCTGCACTTGAACATATAGTCATCCTTAAGACGGCCTGTAGTCTGCCTCTTGGCAACAAAGAAGTGCCATCTGAGCCCTGAGGAATTGACTGGAACCCTAAAGGCAGTGCAAACCCCACTCTTGAGCCTGCTGCTCATTTCCTCTATGTGGCTCCATGTGTAAGACAGTTGTTGCACTGAGGCTTGTGCATGCCAGGCAAGGCCAAGCTGGCTCAAAGGGCAACCAGCCACCTCTGCAAGTGTGTGCCAGGAGCCGGTGGACCAGCCACCAATCTCACTCGCTGCCGGTCAGGGTACATCATATCTTCTACACTAGAGATAAGGCCTCAGTGCCATCTGCTTTTCCTCAGGCCTATGCTACATCAGCCATCAGGAGGCAGCCATTCAGGCTGCAGGAACCTGGCCATCCCTGCTTCCTTCAGTGGATGACGTTGTCGGCTGGTCCAACTGCTACAGGCGCACCATTGCAGAGGTGGTTGTTTGCCCTTTGAGCCAGCTTGGCCTTGCCTGGCATGCACAGACCCCAGCTACTGACATTCTGCTCTGAGTGAGCTAGTCCTGCATGGGGCCAAATTATAAGTCTGGCCAGGGCCACAGAAAGCCGAGTCCCCTGGGTGGAAATCCTGGCAGTTTTCTTCACTTCGACATAAAGTCCTCCTCAAGAGGGCCTGCGGTCTCCCTATTTGCAATCAAGAAGCCTGCAGTGCCATCTGAGCCCTGAGGAATTGACTGGAGCCCTAAAGGCAGCCCACACCCTGCTCCTGAGCTTGCTACTCGTTTGCTCTATATGGCTCCATTTGTAAGCCAATTGTTGCACTGAGGTTTGTGCATACCAGGCAAGGCCAAGCTGGCTCAAAGAGTAACCAGCCACTTCTGCAAGGTTCATGCCAGGAGCGGTGGGCGAGCAACCCAGCCTGGCCACTGCCGCTCACGGGCACTGCATCAGTTCTACACCCTAGATGTAAGACTGGTACCATCCTGCTTTTCCTCAGAGCCCCTCTGCTCCATCAGCCATCAGGTGGCAGCCACTCCCAGTCTGTTGGAATCTGGCCATCCTGCTTCCTTGGTGGAAGTGAGGTTGGTGGCTCACTCCACCAGCTCAGGGAGCTGCTGTGCGAGGTGGCTGGTTGCTCTTTGAGCCAACTTGGCCTTGCCTGGCATGCACAGACTTCAGTACCAAAGTGCTGCTCCTGAGTGAGTTTGTCCTGCCTGAGGCTGAAATTCTAAAGCCTGGCCAGAGACCTGAGAAGGCCTAAGGCCCCTGGGCTGTCTGGCTGCTTTCTGCACTTGAATATAAAGTCCTCCTCAAGACAGCCTCTGGTTTGCCTCTTGGCAGTGAAGAAGCCCGCAGTGCCATCTGAGCCCTGAGGAATTGACTGGAGCCTAAAGGCAGCCCACACGCGGCTCCTGAGCCTGCTGCTCTTTTCCTCAATATGACGCCATTTGTAAGACAATTGTTGCACTGAGGCTTGTGCATGCCAGGCAAGGCCAAGCTGGCTCAAAGAGCAACCAGCCACCTCTGCAAGAGTGCCTCTGGAGCAGTTGGAGCAGCCACCAACTTCACTCGCTATCGCTCATGGTACATCAGTTCTACCCTAGAGGTAGGGCCTCAATGCCGTCTACTTTTGCTCAGGCCTCTGCTCCATCAGCCATCAGGTGGCAGCCACTCAGTATGTTGGAATCTGGCCATCCGTGCTTCCTTGAGTGGGTGAGATTGGTGGCTGCTCCACCTGCTCCGGGCGCACCCTTGCAGAGGTGGCTGGCTGCTTTTGAGCCAGCTTGGCCTTGCCTGGCATGCACAGGCCCCAGAAACAGACACTGCTGCATGTGAGCTTGTCCTGCGTGGGGCCAATTTCTAAGTCTGGCCATCCCTGCTTCCTTAAATGGGTGACGTTGAAGGCTGGTCCAACTGCTACAGGCGCACCATTGCAGAGGTGGCTGGTTGCCCTTGAGCCAGCTTGGCCTTGCCTGGCATGCGCAGACTCCAGGTATTGACATGCTGCTCCAAATGAGCTTGTACTGCCTTGGGCCAAATTCTGAGTCTGGCCAGGGCCACAGAAGGCCGAGTCTCTTGGGTTTAAATCCTGGCTGCTTTCTGCACTTGAACATAAAGTCCTCCTCAAGATGGCCTGTGGTCTCCCTCTTTGCAACCAAGAATCCTGCAGTGCCATCTGAGCCCTGAGGAATGGACTGGAGCCCTCAAGGCAGTGCACACCCCGCTCCTGAGCCTGCTGCTCATTTCCTCTATATGGCTCCATTTGTAAGACAATAATTATACTGAGGCTTGTTCATGGCAGGCAAGGCCAAGCTGGCTCTAAGAGCAACCAACCACTTCTGCAAGGGTGTGCCAGGAGCCAGTGGACCAGCCACCAACCTCACTCGATGCTGCTCAGGGTACACCATTTCTTCTACCCTAAAGTTAGGGCCCCACTGCCATCTGCTTTTCCTCAGGACTCTGCTCCATCAGCCACCGGGCAGCAGCCACTCAGGCTGTTAGAATCTGGCCATCTCTGCTTCCCTTTAAGTGGGTGAGGTTGTCAGCTGGTCCAACTGCTACAGGTGAGCCCTTGCAGAGATGGCTGGCTGCTCTTTGAGTCAGCTTGGCCTTGCCTGGCATGCACAGACCCCAGCTACCAACATTCTGCTCCGAGTGAGCTTGTCCTGCCTTGGGCCAAATTCTAAGTCTGGCTAGGGCCACAGAAGACCGAGTCCCTTGGGTTCAAATCCTGGCTGCTTTCTGCACTTGGGCGTAAAGTGTTCCTCCTGCAAGATGGCCTGTGGCCTATTTGCAACCGAGAGCCTACGCCAGTGACATCTGTGCCATGAGGTGGCTGGAACCCTAAAGGCAAGCATACCTTGTAATTTCTGAGCCTGCTGCTCATTTTCCTCTATAAGGCTCCATTTAATAGGGCAGGTTCGGCACTGGGGAAGCTTGTGCATGCCAGGCCAAGGCCAAGCTGGCTCAAAGGCAATAACCACCTCTGCAGGGTTCGCCAGGAGCCAGAGGACCAGCCACACCAATCTCACCCGGCTGCCGACCAGGGTGCATCCTTCTCCTGCCTGAGAGTAAAGGGCCTCCAGTGCCATCACCAGCTTCCTCGGTATCTCTCCATCAGCCATCGAGCAGCCACTCAGGCTATTGGAATCTGGCCATCCCTGCTTCCTTCAGTAGAGTGAGGTTGGTGGCTGATCCACTGGTTTCAGGTGCACCCTTGCAGAGGTGGTTTGGTTGTCCTTTAGAGGCAGCCAGCCCTTGCCTGGCATGCACAGACCCCCAGCTACTTGGCAATTTCTGCTCCTGAGAGTGAGCTAGTCCTGCATGGGGCAAAGTGTAGGGTGGCCAGGGCCACAAGCTCCGAGTCCCCCTAGGTGGAAATCCTGGCAGCTTTCTTCACTTCCAACATAAAGTCCTCCTCAAAGGGGCCTGCAGTCTCCCTAGCCCCCACCGAAATCCAACAAGCCGCCACCCAGGAGGTGCCATCCTGTAGGCCTGAGAATTGAGCTGGAGCCCTAAAGGCAGCCCACCCCTGATCTGGGCTTGCTACTCGTTTGCTCTATATGGCTCCATTTGTAAGCCAATTGTTGCACTGAGGTTTGTGCATACCAGGCAAGGCCAAGCTGGCTCAAAGAGTAACCAGCCACTTCTGCAAGGATGTGCCAGGAGCCGGTGGACGAGCAATAGCCTCATTCTCTACGCTCATGATGCATCAGTTCTACCTAGATGTAGAGACCCCGGGTGCCATCTGCTTTTCCTCAGGCCTCTGCTCCATCAGCCATCAGGTGGCAGCCACTCAGTCTGTTGGAATCTGGCCATCCCACCGCTCATGATGAGTGAGGGTTGGTGGCTGCTCCACCACCCGCTCCAGGGGACACCCTTGCAGAGGTGGCTGGTTGCTCTTTGAGCCAACTTGGCCTTGCCTGGCATGCACAGACTTCCAGGTACCAAAAGTGCTGCTCTGAGTGAGTTTGTCACACTGCCTGAGGCCAAATTCTAAGCCACAGCCCAGGGAGCCACAGAAGGCCCTGAGCCCCTGAGGCAAATCCTGGCTGCTTTCTGCACTTGAATTCAAGTCCTCCTCAAGACAGCCTCTGGTCTGCCTGTTGGCAATGAAGAGTTCGCAGTGCCATCTGAGCCCTGAGATTGACTGGAGCTCTAAAGGCAGCCACCGCATGGCTCCTGAGCCTGCTTTGCTCTTTTTTTTCTCAATATGGCTCCATCTGGCAAGACAATTGTTATTTGCACTGAGGCTTGTGCATGCCAGCAGGCTAGGCCAATTTGGCTCAAGAGCAACCAGCCACCTCTGCAAAGGTGCCTCTGGAGCAGTTGGAGCAGCCACCAACTACTTTCGCTATAAGCTCATGGTACATCAGTTCTACCTAGAGGTAGGGCCTCAGTGCCATCTACTTTTGCTCAGGCCTCTGCTCCCATCCCAGTCATCCAGGTGGCAGCCACTCAGTATGTTGTTGGAATCTGGCCATCCGTGCTTCCTTCCAGTGGGGTGAGATTGGTGGCTGCTCCACCTGCTCTGGCCGCACCCAGCAAGTGGCTGGCTGCTCTTGAGCCAGCTTGGCCTTGCCTGGCATGCAAGCCCAGAAACAGACACTGCTGCTTGTGAGCTTGTCCTGTGTGGTGAATTTCAAGTCTGGCCATCCCTGCTTCCTTAAATGGGTGGCGTTGAAGGCTGAGTCCAGCACACTACAAGGCGCACCCTTGCAGAGGTGGCTGGTTGCTCTTTGAGTCAGCTTGGCCTTGCTTGGCGTACACAGACCCCAGCCAGCTACGGACATTCTGCTCCAAATGAGCTTGTCTGCCTTAGACTGGAAATTCTAAGTCTTCTAGAGGGCCACAGAAGACCCGAGTCCCTTGGGTTCAAATCCTGGCTGCTTTCTGCACTTGAACATAAAGTGTTCCTCAAGATGGCCTGTGAGGTCTCCTATTTGCAGCCCAGTACATCTGGCGCGGAGGCAGAACATAGAGGCAGGCTCACACCTGTTCTGCAGGAGCCTCACGCTTGAACCTCCACCAGAGGCTCTGAGCAGGCTTGTTGCTGAGGCTTGTGCATGTCAGGCAAGGTCAAACTGGCTGAAAGAGCAACCAGCCACCTCTCTGCAAAGTGTGCCGGGAGCCCGGTGGACCAGCCACCAACCTTACTCGATGCTGCTCATGGTACATCAGTTCTACCCTAGAGGTAGGGCCCCACTGCCATCTGCTCCTCATGCCTCTGTTCCACCCAGACATCAGGTGGCAGTCACTCAGTCTGTTGGAAACTGGCCATCCCTGGCAGTGGGTGAGGGTTGGTGGCTGCTCCACCTGCTCTGGAGCACACACCCCTTGCAGGAGTGGCTGGTGCCTCTTTGGCTCCTTGGCTGCTGTCACAGCATCACTGGTCTGACCAAAGTACTGCTCAGTGAGCTTGTCCTGCTTAGGGCCAAATTCTACGTCTGGCCAGGGTAACAGAACGCTTGAGTCCTGGGTGGAAATCTGGCTGCCTTTCTGAACTTGAGAAGAAAGAGTCCTCCTCAAGACAGCCTGTGGTGTCTCTCTTGGCAACAAAGAAGCCCACAGTGCCATATGAGCCTAATTTGACTGGATCCTAAAGGCAGCACACACCCTGCTCCTGAGCCTGCCTCCCTTTCCTCTATGTGGCTCCATGTGTAAGACAGTTGTTGCGCTGAGGCTTGTGCATGCCAGGCAAGGCCAAGCTGGCTCAAAAAGCAACCAACCACCTCTGCAAGGGTGTACCCAGGAGCTTGTGGACCAGCCACCAACACTCACTGCGGCTCATAGTACATCAGTTCTACCTACCCTAGAGGTAGGGCCCCAGTGCCATCTGCTTCTCCTCAGGCCTCAGCTCCATCAGCCATCAGGTGGCAGCCAGTTTGGCTGTTGAAACCATCTGCTTCCTTGAGTGGGTGAGGTCAGTGGCTGTTCCACCTGTTCAACCACACCTTGCGAACGTGGCTGCCTCCTTGAGCCAGTTTGGCCTTCACCCTGGCATCTAGGCCAACCATGCTACTCTGGTGAGCTTGTCCTGCCTCGGGGTCAAATTCATCTGGCCAGGGCACAAGAGGCCGAGTCCACTGGGTGGAACTCCTGGCTGCTTTCTGCACTTGAACATAAAGTCCTCCCTCAAGATGGCCTGTGGTCTCCCTCTTTTGCAACAGAAAAGCCCACAGTGCCATCACAGGCCGAATGGACTGGAACCCTGAAGGCAGCGCACACCCTGCTCCTGATCCTGCTGCTGCTTTTCTCTGTGTAGCTCCATTTGGAAGCACAGTTGTTGCACTGCGGCTTGTGCATGCCAGGCAAGGCCAAGCTGGCTCAAGAGCAACCAGCCATGTCTGCAGGGATCCGCCAGGAACAGGTGGACCACTCGTCCAACCCTGACCCACTCAGGAAGCCGGGAATGCGTGTTTGTACCATGCATTTCACTGCAAAGTACCTTTCTCTGCAGTTGGTGACCTAGGTTTTCTTCTATAAGGTTTTATGGTTTTAGGTCTTGCATTTAACTCTTTGTCATCTTAATGAATTTTTGTATTAACCATAAAGAATAGCCCAGTTTCAGTTTTTTTTCTGCATGCGGCCCAGCCAGTTTTCCCAACACCATTTATTGATAGGGAATCCTTTCCCCATTGCTTGTTTTTGTGGGTTTGTTAAAGATCAGACAGTTTAGTTGTGTGGTGTCATTTCACAGGGGAGTCTCTGTTCTGTTCCATTGGTCCATATATCTGGATTGGTATGATTACCACGCTCTTTTGGTTACTGTAGCCTTGTAGAATAGTTTGAAGTCAGGTACTGTGATGCCTCCAACTTTGTGCTTTTTGCTTAGGATTCTCTTGGCTGTGTGGGCTCTTTGCTGGTTCCATATGAAATTTAAAGCAGTTTTTCTAATTCTTTGAAGCAAGTCAGTGGTAGCTTGATGGGGATGGCACTGAATCTATAAATTCCTTTAGGTGGTATGGCACTCAGGCACAGAAATGTCCTTGAGTAGGGCAATACCATTCAGGACATAGGTATGGACAAAGTCTTCATCACTAGAACACCAAAAGCAATGGCAACCAAAGCCAAAATTGACAAATGGGATCTAATTAAACTACAGTGTCTGCAGAGCAAAAGAAACAATCATCAGAGTGAACAGGCAACCCACAGAATGAGAGAAATTTATTGCAATCTCTCCATCTGACCAAGGGCTAATATACATAATCTACAAAGAACTTAAACAAATTTACAAGAGAAAAACAAAGAACCCCATCAAAAAGTGGGCAAAGATATGAACAGACACTTCCCAAAGAAGACATTTATGCAACCAACGAACATGTGAAGCAAAGCACATCACCACTGGTCATTAGAGAAATGGAAAGCAAAATCACAATGAGATACAATCTCATGCCAGTTAGAATGGCTATCATTAAAAAATCGGGAAACAATAGATGTTGGAGAGGATGTGGAGAAAGAGGAACACTTTTACACTGTTGGTGGGAGTATAAATTAGTTCAACAATTGTGGAAGACAGTATGATGATTCCTCAAGGATCTATAACTAGAAATAGCATTTGACCCAGCAATCCCATTACTGGGTATATACCTCAAAATTATAAATCATTCTAATATAAAGACACATGCACACGTATGTTTATTGAGGCACTGTTGACAACAGCACAGACTGGAACCAACCCAAATGCCCATCAAGGATAGACTTGATAAAGAAAATGTGGCATATATGCACCATGGTGTACTATGCAGCCACAATAATGGATGAGTTCATATCCTTTGCAGGGACATGGATGAAGCTGGAAACCATCATTCTCAGCAAACTAACACAAAAACAGAAAACCAAACACCACGCCTTCTCACTCATAAGTGGGAGTTGAACAATGGGAACACATGGACACAGGAAGGGGAACACCACACACCAGGGCCTGTCAGGGTGGGGAGCTAGGAGAGGGATGGCATTACCTGAAATCCATACTGTAGATCACGGACTGATGGATGCAGCAAGCCAGCATGGCATGTGTATACCATAAAACAATCCTGCATGTTCTGCACATATACCACAGAACTTAAAGTATAATTTTAAAAAGTGAATTTGCTTTTTAAGTAAACTTTTAATCATAGAACTTCAATCCTTTTGAATCTTTACTACCACATCCATAGCTTGGACAAAACTGCTGATATTTTTAAAGTAACACAAACATCAAACAGAAAGAACTAGACTTAGAACCAAACTCAGGTTTCTGTAGTTAACAGGCAGGGCTTAACACTGGGTCACCAAGACTACTCCTTCAGCCTGGCCAGCCAGCTGTAATAGATGGCCTTGTTATGTAGGTGAGCCCACTTATGTACAAACAAAAAAAAAAAACACATAAAAATATTTTTCTGATAACTGGATTTTTTCATTTTTAACCACAGGGCTTTAGCCAATTCAGATGCCTTGCTCCCCACAATTTGGAGCATTTCCTTGGATTTGACCAAGTCAGGAAGAGAAGGGAGAAAAGTGAAACAACAGCAATAAAATCCCAAACACAAACACACACAAAGAAGTGAGCAAAACAAACAAATGCACCATTTATACGATTACTGAGTGTTCTCATGGTAAGGAGAAATTAAAAGCAGCTGGTGGATAATCTTAAATTTTAGTGATTAGAAAAAATTTCAAGACAAAATTCTAATTCAGCTACTTACCTGGAAATAAGGCTCAGGCTGGTGATCGTTCTCTGCCATCTTAGAAGCTGGAAAAAACTGACACTCACCTTTCCTGTCAGAAGCAAGCCGAAACTCAGGAAAGGAGGTGCCTGCTCTCCATCGCCATGGAAGCAGGAAAACTTGCCTTCGTTGTTGGAGATGAGTAAAACTTCAGAAAAGGACTTGTACAGCAAAATCAACTTTAGATCTCAACCAAATTTTGGGAGATCAGGAACTCTCTGCAGGGGAGAAGCTCCCCAACCTCAGCAAATTATCCTATTGGTTTGGGCAATAAAGATAGCCCAGGTTGGTATCAATCAATAATGAGATTTATCAAAGGTCAGGACCACCTTTGTAATCTCCTTCTTTTTTTTCTTTTCTTTGAGACGGAGTCTCGCTCAGTCACCCAGGCTGGAGTGCAGTGGCGCGATCCCAGCTCACTGCAAGCTCCGACTCCCAGGTTCATGCCATTCTCCTGCCTCAGCCTCCCGAGTAGCTGGGACTACAGGCACCCGCCACCGTGCCCGGCTAATTTTTTGTATTTTTAGTAGAGACGGGGTTTCACCGTCTTAGCCAGGATGGTCTCGATCTCCTGACCTCGAGATCTGCCCACCTCGGCCTCCCAAAGTGCTGGGATTACAGGCGTGAGCCACCGAGCCCGGCCGTCTGTCTTTTTTTATCTTTATTGCTATAGTTCGTTTGGTCAGGAACTAGGAGTGCAACACTTGCTTTTTTCTGTTTTCCATTTGCTTGAAATATTTTTCTCCATTCTTTTATTTTGAGCTTATGTATGGCACTGCATGCAAGATGGGTTTCTTGAAGACAGCATACTCAAATGGGTCTTGGTTCTTTATCCAGCTTGCCCCGGTGTCTTTCAATTGGAGTTTAGCCCATTTCCATTTAAGGTTAGTCATGGTATGTGTGGATTTGATCCTGTTGTCATGCTGTCAGCTGGTTATTTTGCAGACTTGTGTATGTGGTTGGTTTTTGGCATCATTGGACTGTGTACTTCAGTGCGTTTTTGTACTGGCTGGTGATGGTCTTTTCTTTCCATATTTAGTGCTTCCTTCAGGAGCTCTTGTAAGATAGATCTGGTGATAATGAATTCCCTCAGCATTTGTTTGTCTGAAAAGGATCTTATTTCTCCTTCACTTATGATGCTTCATTTTGCTGGACATGAAATTCTGGGTTGAAATTTCTTTTTAAGAAGTTGAATATCTTTTCTGGTTTGTCGGGTTTCAGCTGAGAGGTCTGCTAAGTCTGATGGAATTCCCTTTGTAGGTGACTTTGCCTTTCTCCCCAGCTGCCTTTAACATATTTTTTTTCATTTTGACCTTGGAAAATCTGATGACTGTGCGTCTTGGAGATGATCTTCTCCTGGCATATCTTACTGAGGTTCTCTGGATTTCCTGAATTTGATTGTTGGCTGTCTGGTTAGGTTGGGGATATTCTCACGAATGATATTCTGTCGAAAGTACGTTTTCCAAGTTGGTTCCATTCTCCTCATCCCTTTCAGGTACATTAATTCATCACAGATTTGGTCATTTATATCATCCCATATTTCTCGGATATTTTGTTCATTGCTTTTCATTCTTTTTTTTCCCCATTCTTGTCTGCCTGTTTTATTTCAGAAAGCCAGTTTTCAAGACCTGAGATTCTTTCCTCTGCTTCGTCTGTTCTGCTGGGTGGTTTTGCACATGAGATGGAGCTGGTCAGACCTCTGCCGTCCTTAGTCTGTTTGCCTCTCCCAGGACTCCAGCTTGGGCACACCTGCTTACAGGGCACTCTCGGGTGCCCACACACACTACAATAATTTTCATAATGCCATCACACACAATCACCATGTGACTGCATTATGAAATTCTTGTAGTGTGATTTACAGCTCTATCAGGTCAGTTATGTTTTTCTCTGTACTGCCTATTTTGTCTGTCATCTCCTGCAGTGTTGTACAATGATTTTTAGCTTCCTTGTATTGGATGACAACGTAATTCTTTCACTCAGTGAACTTTATTCCTACCCATATCCTGAACTCTGCTTGCATCATTTCAGACATCTCAGCCTCAGCCCAGTTCTGAACACTTGCTGGAGAGCTGATGCGGTCATTTGGAGGAAAGGAGGCATGCTGACTTTCTGAGTTCTCAGTGTTCTTGCACAGATCCTTTCTCATCTTTATGGGCTTATCCTCCTTCAGTCGTTGAGGTTGCTGACCTTTGGACAGGGTATTTTTCTTTTATTATATCTGATGACCTTGAGGATTTGATTGTGGTGTAAGGCAGACTCAGCCAACTGGTTTTGTTTTTGGAGGATTTTAGGGGGCCAACATGCAGCTCCCAATTCCTGAACTGTGTGCTTTAACTCTGGGGAACGTGTATTGGGCGCCATCTTTGTTCTCTGGCTCCTCGAGGTTTGGAGTCCACTGCACTGAGGGAATCCAAGTGTGGCAGCTGCGGCGGAATGCTAGTGGATGCAGGAACCCTGCCTCCCTGCGAGCCTTGACCGGGGGTGGAGGCAAGACAGCTGGGGTGTGGGCCAGGGGGCCCCTGCTGACTCTGTGTGCTGTTACACTGGAGGCAGTGCTGGTTTGGGGTGGACTGCTGGCCAGTGCACGTCTGGGTGCCTTCTCTGAGCCCCCCCTCCCCCAAAGCAGCAGTGGTCGCTCAGGATATAAGAAGGTCCCTTTTTCTCTGCACAGCATTACCTCAAGGGTGAAATGTTGACTGGGGTGGGGTTTTTGGCTCTGTTCCAACCACGGCTTCATCTTCAGTGGCAGTTGGTGTGGGTTGGGGTGTGTGCTGCACTCCCATGTGCTAGTGCTATCAGGGCAAGTACAGAAAAACCCACCTGTGTAAACACACAGCAAAGGGATGTGAGAAGTTTCCATATAAAGGGCTGCAGTATGGAGAGGTGATGTGCAGGCTGGTGCATGGCTGTAGGGGCCACCTTGCTGCAGCTCTCCACTAATCAGGCACGGTCCACTGGTACAGAAGCTATGGTGTGTGCACCCGAGAGAGTCCTGTAAGCAGCAGTGGTCTGGCTGGGGTCCTGGGAGAGGCAAGCTGACTAAGGGGTGCTGAGGTCAGACCAGCCTCACCTGATGTGCAAAACTGCCTAGCAGAGATCAGGTCTCAGAGAACTCTCT
>NW_022161666.1:0-9213 GCF_008728515.1 Papio anubis
GTTTCTCAGAAAGCTTCTTTCTCTTTGTTATCGGAGGATATTTGCTTTGGCCCTATAGTCTTCAAAGGGATCCGAAATACCTGTTCTCAGATTCCACACAAATAAAGCCAGCAACGAGATCCACGAAATACAGATGTAACTTGGTGAGTGGGAGTCACACATCACAAAGCAGTTTCTCAGAAAACTTCTTTCCAGTTTTTCTGGGAGGATATTTTCTTTTTCACCATAGCCCTCTATGTGCTTCCAAATATCACTTTGCGAATTCCACAAGAACAGGCTTAGCGAGCGGATTCTTGACGGGAAAGCTGTAACTCTGTGAATTGAATTCACAGAACACTAAGCAGTTTCTCCGAAAACTTCTATCCAGATTTCATCAGAATATATTTCCTTTTTTAGCGTAGCCCTCTATGGGCTTCCAAATATCACTTTGCAAATTCCACAACAACTGTGTTAACGAAAGGCTTTTTGAGGGGAAAAGTGTAACTCTGTGAGATGATTTCACAGAAGACAAAGAAGTTTCTCAGAAAGTTTCTTTCTCTTTGTTATTGGAGGATATTTCCTATGGCCCTATAGTCTTAAAAGGGACCCAAATATCTGTTCTCAGATTCCACAGAAATAAGGCTGGCAAAGAGATCCACCAAATACAGATGTAACTCTCTGAGTGGAAGTCACACATCACAAAGCTGTTTCTCAAAAAGATTCTTTCCAGTTTTTGTCGGAGGATACTTTCTTTTTCACCATAGCCCTCTGTGGGCTTCAAAATATCACTTTACGAATTCCACAAGAACAGCCTTAGAGAGCGGCTTCTTGAGGGGAAAGCTGTAACTGTCTGAGATGAATTCACAGAACACTAGCCAGTTTCTCAGAAAGCTTCTTTCCAGATTTCATCTGAGCATATTTTCTTTTTCACCGTAGCCCTCTATGGGCTTCCAAATATCACTTTGCCAATTAAACAAGAACTGTCTTAGCGAAAGGCTTCTTGAGGGGAAAGCTGTAACTCGGTGAGATGATTTCACAGAACACAAAGAACTTTCTCAGAAAGTTCCTTTCTCTTCTATATCGGAGGATATTTCCTTTGACCCTATAGACTCCAAAGGGATCCGAAATGTCTGTTTTCAGATTCCACAGAAATAAGCCTGGCCAAGAGATCCACGAAATACAGATGAAACTCTGTGAGTGGAAGTCACACATCACAAAAAGCAGTTTCTCAGAAAGCTTCTTTTCCAGTTTTTCTCGGAGGATATTTTCTTTTTCACCACAGCCCTCTATGGGCTTCCAAATATCACTTTGCAAATTCCACAAGAACTGTCTTAGCGAAAGGCTTCTTGAGGAGAAAGCTGTAACTTTGTGAGATGATTTCACAGAACACAAAGAAGTGTCTCAGAAAGCTTCTTTCTCTTTATTGTCGGAGGATAATTCCTTTGGCCCTATAGTCTTCAAAATGATCCGAAATATCTGTTCTCAGATTCCACAGAAATAAGCCTGGCAAAGAGATCCACGGAACACAGATGTATCTCTGAGAGATGAATTACGAGAACACCTGGGCAGTTTCTCAGAAAGTTTTCTTTTCCAGATTTTATCGGAGTGATACTTTTCACCATAGCCCCCAGGCTTCCAAATATCACTTTTGCCAATTCCACAAGATTCGTTCATGAAAGGCTTTGGAGGGGAAAGCCATAACTCTCTGAGATGATTTACAGCACACAAAGAAGTTTTTCAGAAAGCTTCTTTTCTTCTTTTTGTTATCGGAGGATATTTCCTTTGCCCTCTATAGTCTTCAAAGGGATCCGAAGATATTTCCGTTCTTAGATTACACAGAAATAAGGCTAGCAAAGAGATCCAATGAAATACAGATGTAACTCTGTGATATGAATTAACAGAACTCTAAGCAGTTTCTCAGAAAGCTTTTCCAGATTTAATCTGAGGATATTTTTCAGCATAGTCTCTATGGGGTTTCCAAGATCACTTCTACAATTCCACAGGAACTGTCTTAGCGAAAGGCTTCTTGGCGGGAAAGCTGTTACTCTGTTAGATGATTTCACAGAACACGAGGAAGTTTCTCAGAAAACTTCTTTCTCTTTGTTATCGGAGGATATTTCCTTGACCTGTGGCTCAAAAAGGGATCCGCATATCTCTTTCTCAGATTCCACGGAAATAAGTGTTAAGTAAAGAGATTCAATGAAATACAGATGTAACTCTGTGAGATGAATAACAGAATACTAAAGAAGTTTCTCATAAAGCATCTTTTCCAGCTTTCATTCGAGGATATTTCTCTTTTCCATCATTGTCAGCCGCCTATGGGTTTCTGATGACATCACTTGCCAATTTCCAAAGAACTGTCTTGAAGGGAAAGGCTTCTTGTGGTGGGGAAAGCTGAAACTTCAGAGAGATGATTTCACAGAACACAAAGAAGTCAGAAAGATTCTTTCTTCTATCGAGGATATTTCCTTTGACCCTATAGCCTTCAGGTTAAGGGATCCCAAAGACTTGTTCTCAGATTCCACAGAAAGTTAGTTGCCAACAAAGAGATTCACGAAATATAGATGTAAATCTCGTGAGCGGAAGTCACACATCACAGAGCAGGTTCAGAAAGCTTTTTCCAGATTTCATCTGGAGGATATTTTTCAACATTGCCTCTACGTAATTTCCAAATATCACTTTATGAATTTTATAAGAACTGTTTTACCGAAAGGCTTCTTCCAGGGAAAGCTGTGTTCCTGTGAGATGGGATTTCACAGAACACAAGGAAGATCTTCAGAAAGCTTCTTTTCTCTTTGTATATCGAGGATATTTCCTTGGTCCTATAGTCTTCGAAGGATCCGAAATATCTGTTTCAGATTCTGACAGAAATAAGGCTATAAAGAAGATCCAGGAAATACAGAGGCGTAACTCTCAGAGATGAATTCAACAGAACCTAAGCAGTTTCTCAGAAAGCTTCTTTCCAGATTTCATCTCAGGATATTTCCTTTATCACCATAGCCCTCCTTCTAAGTGTTTCCAAGAATCAATTCTGCTGGCCTCCCCCACAAGACCTTTCTAGCGAAATGCTTCTTGAGGGGTAAGCTGTAACTCTGTGAGATACTTCACAGAACACAAAGATGTTTCTAGCCCTCCCTTCTTTGTTATCGGAGTGATATTTCCTTTGGCCCTATAATCTTCAAAGGATCCAGCCATTCACCTCTCAATTCCAAATAAATACGCCAGCAAAGTTTTCGTTTGATCCACGAAAAGACACATGTGCTCTATGAGATTAATTAGCAGAACACTCAAGCAGTTTCAGAGCATCCGTCCAGATTTCATCTGCGGATATTTCTCACCATAGCCTCAACGCATTAAGTATCATCACAATTCCACAAGAACTGTCTTAGCTTAAAGGCTTCTGAGGGAAAGCTAACCTTGTGAGATTCTTTCTCAGAACACAAACAAGTTCCCTCAGGAAGGCTTTCTTTCTTGGTTATCGGAGGATATTTCCTTGGCCTCATAGTCTTCAATGAGACCAAATATCTGTTCTCAGATTCACACAAATAAGGCTAGCAAAGAGATCCACGAAATAATACACATGTAACTCTGTGAGATGAACTAACAGAACATCTACAGCAGCCAGAAAGCTTTCCCTTCAAGATTTCACCTGAGGATATTTCCTCTTTTTCCACCATAGCCCTCTATGGCTCTAAATATCACTTTGCCAATTTCCAAAAGAACTGTCTTGATGGAAAAGGCTTCTTGAGGGGAAAGCTGTAACTCTGTGAGATGATTTCACAGAACACAAAGAAGTTTCTCAGGAAAGTTTTCTGCTTGTTAATATCAGAGGATATTTCCTTGGCCCTATGTCTTCAAAGGGATCCAAAGTCATCTGTTCTCATATTCACAGAATGAAGGCTACCAAAGAGATCCACGAATACAGATGTAACTCTTCAGAGGGAAGTCAAACATCACAGAGCAAGCCTCAGAAAGATTTTCCAGATTTCATCTGAGGATATTTCCTTTTTCAACACAGTCTCTCTTACGTGGGCTTCCAAATATCACTTTGCCAGTCCTCAAGAACTGTTTTACCGAAAGACTTCATCAGTGTGGGGAGAATGCTGTAAATCCCTGTGAGATGATTTCAGACCACAAAGAGCTTTCAGAGTTTTTCTCTTTTGTTGAAATCGGAGGATATTTCCTTTGGCCCCATAGTCTTCTAAAGGATCCGGAAATAATTGTTCTCGATTCCCAACAGCCAAGGCTAGCAAAGAGATCCACGAAATACACAGATGTAACTTCTGTGAGATGAATTAACAGAACACTCAAGAAGTTTCAGAAAAACTTCTTTCTTTTCCAGATTTCACCTGATTATATGTGTTTCCTTTTTCACCATAGCCTCCCTAAGGGCTTCCAAGCACACATTTGCCAATTCCACAAGAACTGTCTAGCGAAAGGTTTCTTGAGGAGAAAAGCTGTAACTCTATGAGATTTCACAGAACACAAAGAAGTTTCTGAGAAAGACTCTTCTCCTGTTATCGGAGGATATTTCCTTTGGGTCTCTCATAGTCTTCATAGGGATCCGGAAATATCTGTTCCTGCCATCCCACAGAAATAAGGCTAGCGAAGAGATCCACGAAATACAGATGTAACACTGTGAGAGGAATTAACAGAACTCTACGCAGTTTCTCAGAAAGCTTCTTTCCAGATTTCATCTGAGGATATTTCCTTTTTCTCAGCCTGGGAAATTTTCTCCCTCTATGGGCTTCCAACATCACTTTCTGCCAATTCCACAGGAACTGTCTTAGCGAAAGGCTTCTTGAGGGGATACTGTTACTCTGTGAGATGATCTCACAGAACACGAGGAAGTTTCTCAGAAAGCTTCTTTCTTTTTGTTATCGGAGGATATTTCCTTTGGCCCTATAGTCTTCAACGGGATCCGAATTATCTGTTCTCAGATTCTACAGAAATAAGGTTAAAAGAGTTCCAATGAAATACAGATGTAAATCAGAGATGAATTAACAGAACACTCAGCAGTTTATCGAAAAGCTTCTTTCAAGATTTCATCTGAGAGACATTTCCTTTTCCACCATACTCCCCTATGGGCTTCCCCAAATACTTTGCCAATTCCACAAAAGGAATCAAAAGTACAAAGGCTTCTTCTTGAGTATGGGAAGGTGTAACTTTTTAGAGGTGATTTCATGAACACGAAGCAGTTTCTCAGAAAGCTTTCTTTCTTGTTATCGAGGATATTTCCTTTGACTCTATAGTCTTCAAAGGGATCCACAATATCTGTTCTCATATTCCACAGAAAGAAGGCTACCAAAGAGATCCACGAAATACAAATGTAACTCTGTGAGTGGAAGTCACACATCAGAGAGCAGTTTCTCAGAAGGCTTCTTTGCAGATTTCATCTGAGGATATTTCCTTTTTCACCATAGCCCTCTACGGGCTTCCAAATATCACTTTGACAATCCCCAAGAACTGTTTTACCGAAAGGCTGCTTCAGGAGAAAGCTGTAACTCTGTGAGATGATTCCACGGAACACAAAGAAGTTTCTCACAAAGCTTCTTTCTCTTTGTTATCGGAGGATATTTCCTTTGGCCCTATAGGCTTCAAAGGGATCCGAAATATCTGTTCTCAGATTCCACAGAAATAAGGCTAGCAAAGAGATACACGAAATACACATGTAACTCTGTGAGATGAATTCACAGAACACTAAGCAGTTTCAGAAAGCTTCTTTCCAGATTTCATCTTAGGATATTTCCTTTTTCACCATAGCCTCTATGGGCTTCAAATATCACTTTGCCAATTTCACAAGAACTGTGTTAGCGAAAGAATTCTTGAGGGGAAAGCTGCATCTCTGTGAGATGATTTCCCAGAACACAAAGAAGTTTCTCTAGAAAGTTTCTTTTCTCTTGTTATCAGAGGATATTTCCTTTGGCCGTATACTCTTCAAAGGCATCCGAAATATCTGTTCTCAGATTGCACTGAAATAAGGCTAGCAAAGAGATCCACGAAATACACATGTACCTCTGTGAGATGAGTTGACAGAACACTAAGAAGTTTCTCCAAAAGCTTCTTTCCAGATTTCATTTGAGGATATTGATTTTTTCACCATAGCCTCTCATAAGTTTCCAAATATCACTTGCCACCCACAAGAACTGTCTTATCGAAAGGCTTCTTGTTGGGAAAGCTGTAACTCTGTGAGATGATTTCGCAGAACACAAAGAAGTTTCTCAGAAAGCTTCTTTCTCTTTGTTATCGGAGGATATTTACTTTGGACCCTATAGTTCAAAGGGACTGAAATATCCGTTCGCTAGATTGTACAGAAATAAGGCTGGTAAAAGAGATCCACGAAATACAGATAACTCTGTGAGATGAATTAACAGAACACCAAGCACTTTCAGAAACTTTCTTCAGATTTATCTGAGGGTATTTTTCACCACCATAGCTCCTCTATGGGTTTCCCAAATATCACTTTGCCAATTCCCACAAGAACAGGCTTAGCGAAAGGGCTTCTTGAGGTGAAAGTTGTAACTCTGCGGGAGATGAATGCACACATCATCAACCAAGCAGTTTCTCAGAAGCTTCTTTCCCAGATTTCATCTGAGGATATTTCCTTTTTCACCGTTGCCCCTCATGGGATTCTAAGATTAGTTTGTAAATTCCACAAGAACTGCTCCCTAGCGAAAGGCTTTTTGAGGGGAAAGTTTGTAAACTGGAGATTCTTTCTCAGAACACAAACAAGTTCTCTTTCTAGAAAGCTTCTTTTCTTGAGCAGGAGAGGATATTTCCTTTGGCCCTAGAGTTTTCAAAGATCCGAAGACTGTTTTCAGATTCCACAGAAATAAGGCTAGCAAAGAGATCCACGAAATACAGATGTAACTGTGAGATGAAGTCACACATCATCACAGTTAAGCCTTTCAGAAAGCTTTCTTTCCAGATTTCATCAGAGGATACTTTTTCACATAGCCTCTATGGGCTTCCGGGGTATCCCTTGCCAATTCCACAAGAACTGTCTTAGCTTAAAGGCTTTTTGAGGGAAAGCTGTAACTCTGTGAGATGATTTCACAGAACACAAAGAAAGTTTCTCAGAGCTTCTTTCTTGTTATCGGAGGATATTTGCTTTTGGCCCTATAGTCTTCTCAAAGGGATCCGGAAATACCTGTTCTCAGAGCCCCACACAAATAAAGCCAGCAACGAGATCCACGAAATATAAGAGATGTACCGGTGAGTGGGAGTCACACATCACAAAGCAGTTTCTCAGAAAACTTCTTTCCAGTTTTGGGAGGATATTTTTCACCATAGCCCCTATGTGTTTCCAAATATCACTTTATGAATTCCACAAGAACAGGCTTAGCGAGCGGATTCTGATGGAAAGTTGTAACTCTGTGAATTGAATTATAGAACACTCAAGGAAGTCTCTAAACTTATCCAGATTTCATCAGAATATATTTCCTTTTTATTTAGGCCCCTCTATGGGGCTTCCAACATCACTTTGCAAATTTGTCAACAACTGTGTTAACTTAAAGGTTTTTGAGGGAAAAGTACCCTTGTGAGAGGATTGCCAGAAGACAAGAAGTCAGAAAGCTTTTCTTTGTTATTGAGGATATTTCCTATGGCCCCATAGTCTTAAAAGGGACCCAAATATCTGTTCTCAGATTCCACAGAAATAAGGCTTAAGTAAAGAGATCCACCAAATACAGATGTGAACTCTCTGAGTGGAAAGTCACACATCACAAAGCTGTTTCTCAAAAGATTCTTTCCAGTTTTTGTCGAGGATAATTTTCTTTTTCACCATAGCCTCTGTGGGCTTCAAAATAGTCACTTTACGAATTCCACAAGAACAGCCTTAGAGAGCTGCTTGAGGGGGAAAGCTGTAACTGTCTGAGATGAATTCACAGAACACTAGCCAGTTTCTTTCGTGAAAAGCTTCTTCCAGATTTCATCTGAGCATATTTTCTTTTTCACCGAAGCCCTCTATGGGCTTCCAAATATCACCTTGCCAATTAAACAAGAACTGTCTTAGTTTAAAGGCTTTTTGAGGGGAAAGCTGTAACTCGGGTGAGATGATTTCACAGAACACAAAGAACTTTCAGAAAGCTCTTTCTCTATATCGGAGGATATTTCCTTTGACCCTATAGACTCCAAAGGGAACTGGAAATATCTATTCAGACT
Source organism: Papio anubis (assembly GCF_008728515.1). Classification (NCBI taxonomy): domain Eukaryota; kingdom Metazoa; phylum Chordata; class Mammalia; order Primates; family Cercopithecidae; genus Papio; species Papio anubis. The sequence continues at coordinate 8,143 of NW_022161666.1, forward strand.
CCACAGAAATAAGCCTGGCCAAGAGATCCACGAAATACAGATGAAATTTCCTGTGAGTGGAAGTCACACATCACAAAGCAGTTTCTCGCAGTAAAGCTTCTTCCAGTTTTTCTCGGAGGATATTTTTCACCACAGCCCTATGGGGCTTCCAAATATCACTTTACAAAGAACTGTTCTTAGCGAAAGGCTTTTGAGGAGAAAGTTGCAACTTTGTGAGATGATTTCACAGAAATACAAAGAAAGTGGCTCCTAGAAAGCTTTTTCTCTTTATTGTCGGAGATACCCCTTTTGGCCCTATAGTCTTCGGTAAAATGATCCGAAATTTGTCTTTTGGTCTTGGATTCACACAGAAATAAGCCTGGCAAAAGAGATCCACGGAACACAGATGTCTTCTGAGATGAATTACGAGAACACTAAGCAGTTTCTCAGAAAGCTTCTTTCCAGAGTTTTATCGGAGGATATTTCTTTTTCAAATTCATAGCCCCTGGGTTTCCAAATATATAATTCCACAAGATCTATCGCCCATGAAAGTGCTTCTTTTGAGGGGAAAGCCATAACTTCAGATGATTTCATTGCGCACACAAAGAAGTTTTTCAAGAAAGCTTCTTCTCTTTGTTATCGAGAGGATGCTTCCGGCCCCATAGGCCTTCAAAGGATCCGAAATATCTGTTCTTAGATTACACAGAAGAAATACAGCAAGAGATCCACGAAATACAGATGTAACTCTGTGATATGAATAACAGAACCAAGGTTTCTCAGAAAGTTTCTTTCCAGATTTCATCTGAGGATATTTCCTTTTTCAGAGTAGCTTTGGTGGCTTCCAATATCACTTTTGCCAATTCCACAGGAACTTTAGCCAAAGGCTTTAAGGAAAGCTGTTACTCTGTTAGATGATTATTGTAACACGAGAAGTTTCTGAAATCCTTTTTGAGTATTTGAGGATATTTCTTTTTGGACCTGTATTCTTCTAGGAAGGGATCCGCAATATTTCTTCTCAGATTCCATGGAAATAAGGCTAAGGAACTCCTCTGAACTCCTCTGGAATCCTGGAATCCTGACTGAACTGAGGGA
>NW_022161666.1:9967-12429 GCF_008728515.1 Papio anubis
TGTGATTGGTTTTAGGTTCCATTCAGAGGTTCCTGAATATTTACAAAGGGATTCAAAATATCTGTACTCAGATTCCACAGAAATAAGGCTAGCAAAGAGATCCACGAAATACAGATGTAACTCTGTGAGTGGAAGTCACACATCACAAAGCAGTTTCTCAGAAAGCTTCTTTCCAGTTTTTCTCGGAGAATATTTTCTTTTTCACCGCTTCCCTGTATGGGCTTGAATATATCACTTTGCGAATTCCACAAGAACAGGCTTAGCGAGCGGCTTCTTGAGGGGAAGGCTGTAACTCTGTGAGATGAATTCACAGGAACACAAAGATTTCTCAGCTTCTTTCTCTTATTCATAGGATATTTCCTTTGGCTAGTGTAGGGATCGAGAATGTCTGTTATAAGATTCCATGCAAAATAAGGCCTTAAAGTCACAAAATACAGATGTAACTCTCAGGTGAGTCACACATCACATTTCTCCCAGAAAGCTTCTTTTCCAGATTTCGCTCTGAGATTATTTCTTTTCTACTGGCCCTCTATGGGCTTTTAAATCATCCTTGCAATTCCAAAAGACTGTCTTGAGAAAGGCTTCCTGGGGAAAGCTGTAACTCTGTGAGATGATTCTTTTGAAAATGACGTTCAAACTTCTTTCTCTTTGTTGTATGGAGGATATTATTTTGGCCCCTATAGTCTTCAAAGGATCGAAATATCTGTTCTCAGATTCTAGAAATAAAATTTAGCAAAGAGATCCACAGAAAATACAAATCTATGTGAGAAGAATTAACAGAGACACTAAGCAGTTTCTCAGAAAGCTTCTTCCAGATTTCTTACGAGGATATTTCTTTTCACCCATGGCCCTCTATGGGCTGAAATATCTTTGCTTAATTCTAAAGAACTGTCTTGAGAAAGAAGAAAGAGCACCTGAGGAAATATATCTGTGAGACAATTCCTGGCATAGAAAAGAAGTTCTCAGAAAGCTTCTTTCTCTTTGTTATCGGAGGATATTTCCTTTGGCCTATAGTCTTCAAAGGTCAAATATCTGTTCTCAGATTCACTTGAAATAGACTGCTGAAGGTCCCACGAAATGCAGGTCTTAACTCCTGTGAGATGAATTAACAGAACACTAAGCAGTTCTCAGAAAGCTTCTTTCCAGAATTCATCTGATTATATTTCCCTTTTCCTTTTAACACTCTGAGGCTTCCAAATATCACTTTGCCAATTCCTAAAGACTGTCTTTTTCCCAGAAGAAAGAAAACACCACCAGAGAGCTGTAACTCTGTGAGATGATTTCACGGAACACAAAGAAGTTTCTCAAAAAGCTTCTTTCTCTTTGTTATCGGAGGATATTTCCTTTGGCCCTATAGTCTTCAAACTGATCCGAAATACCTGTTCTCAGATTCCACACAAATAAGGCTAGCAAAGAGATCCACAAAATACAGATGTAACTCTGTGAGTGGGAGTCACACATCACAAAGCAGTTTCTCAGAAAGCTTCTTTCCAGTTTTTCTCTGAGGATATTTTCTTTTTCTCCATAGCCCTCTATGGGCTTTCAAGTATCACTTTGCGAATTCCACAAGAACAGGCTTAACGAGCGGCTACTTGAGGGGAAAGCTGCAACTCCGTGAGATGAATTAAGAGAACACTAAAGAGTTTCTCACAAACCTTCTTTCCCGATTTCATCTGAGAATATTTCCTTTTTCACCGTAGCCCTCTATGGGCTCCAAATATCACTTTCCAAATTCCACAAGAACTCTCCTAGCGAAAGGCTTCTTGAGGGGAAAGCTGTAACTCTTTGAGATGATTTCACAGAACGCAAAGGAGTTTGTAAGAAAGCTTCTTTCTCTTTGTTAACGGAGGATATTTCCTTTGGCCCTATAGTCTTCAAAGGGGTCCGGAATATCTGTTCTCAGATTCCAGAGAAATAAGGCTAGCAAAGAGATCCATGAAATACAGATGTAACTCTGTGAGTGGAAGTTACACATCACGAAGCAGTTTCTCAGAAAGATTTTTTCCAGTTTTTCTCTGAGGATGTTGTCTTTTTCACCATAGCCTTCTACGGGCTTCCATATATCACGTTGCGAATTCCACAAGAACAGGCTTAGCGAGCAGCTTCTGAGAGGATAGCTGTAACTCTGTGAGATGAATTAACAGAACACTAAGCAGTTTCTCCAAAAGCTTCTTTCCAGATTTCATCTTAAAATATTTCCTTTTTCACCATAGATCTCTATGGGCTTCCAAATATCACTTTGGCAGTTCCACAAGAACTGTCTTAGCGAAAGGCTTCTTGAGGGGAAAGCTGTAACTCTGTGAGATGATTTCATAGAACACAAACAAGTTTCTCAGAAAGCTTCTTTCTCTTTGTTGTCGGACGATATTTCCTTTGGCCCTATAGTCTTCCATGGGATCCGAAATATCTCTTCCTAGATTCCACAGAAATAAGGTTAGCAAACAGATACACGAAATACAGAT
>NW_022161667.1:0-12426 GCF_008728515.1 Papio anubis
ATATCCTCAGATGAAATCAGGAAAGAAGCTTTCTGAGAAACTTCTTACTGTTTTGTTAATTCATCTCAGAGAGTTATAGCTTTCCCGTCAAGAGGCCTCTCGGTAAGCCTGTTCTTCTGGAATTCGCAAAGTGATATTTGGAAGCCCATAGAGGGCTATGGTGAAAAAGAAAATATCCTCAGAGAAAAACTGGAAATAAGCTTTCTGAGAAACTACTTTGTGATGTGTGACTTCCACTCACAGTGTTAGGTCTGTATTTCGTGGATCTGTTTGCTAGCCTTATTTCGGTGGAATCTATGAACAGATATTTCGGATCCCTTTGAAGACTATAGGGCCAAAGGAAATATCCTCCGATAACAAAGAGAAAGAAACTTTCCGAGAAACTTCTTTGTGTTCTGTGAAATCACCTTACAGAGTTACAGCTTTCCCCTCAAGAAGCCTTTTGCTAAGACACTTCTTGTGGAATTTGCAAAGTGATATTAGCAAGCCCATAGATGGCTATGGTGAAAAAGGAAATATCCTCTGATGAAATCTGGAAAGATTTTTCCGAGAAACTGCTTAGTGTTCTGTTAATTCATCTCACAAGGTTACAGCTTTCCCCTCAAAAAGCAGCTTGCTAAGCCTATTGTTGTGGAATTCGCAAACTGATATTTGGAAGCCCATAGAGGGCTATGGTGAAAAAGAAAATATCCTCAGAGAAAAACTGGAAAGAAGCTTTCTGAGAAACTGCTTTGTGATGTGTGACTTCCACTCACGGAGTTACATCTGTATTTCGTAGATCTCTTTGCTAGTCTTATTTCTGAGCAGTCTGAGAACAGATATTTCGGATCCCTTTGAAGACTATAGGGTCAAAGCAAATATCCTCCGATAACAAAGAGAAAGCAGCTTTCTGAGAAACTTCTTTGTGTTCCGTGAAATCATCTCACTGAGTTACAGCTTTCGCCTCAAGAAGCCTTTCGCTAAGACAGTTCTCGTGGAATTTGCAAAGTGATATTGGGAAACCCATAGAGGGCTATGGTGAAAAAGGAAATATCCTCTGATGAAAACTCGAAAGAAGCTTTCTGAGAAACTGCTTAGTGTTCTGTTAATTCATCTCAGAGAGTTACAGCTTTCGCCTCAAGAATCCGCTCACTAAGCCTGTCCTTGTGGAATTCGCAAAGTGATATTTGTAAGCCCATAGGGTGCTATGGTGAAAAAGAAAACATCCTTAGAGAAAAACGGGAAAGAAGCTTTCTGAGAAACTGCTTTGTGATGTGTTAATTCATCTCACAGAGTTACATCAGTATTTGGTGGATCTCTTTGCTAGCCTTATTTCTGTGGAATCTGAGAACAGATATTTCGTATCCCTTTCAAGACTATAGGTCAAAAGAAAATATCCTCCGATAACAAAGAGAAAGATGTTTTCTGAGCAACTTCCTTGTGTTCTTTGAAATCACCTCACAGAGTAACAGCTTTCCCCTCAATAAACTTTCGCTAAGACAGTTCTTGTGGAATTGGAAAAGTGATATTTGGAAGCCCATGGAGAGCTATGGCGAAAAAGGAAGTATCCTCAGATGAAATCTGGAAAGAAGCTTTCTAAGAAACTGCTTAGTGTTCTGTTAATTCATCTCACATAGTTACATTTGTATTTCGTGTATCTCTTTGCTAGCCTTATTTCTGTGGAATCTGAGAACAGATATTTCTGATCCCTTTGAAGACTTCTAGGGCCAAAGGAAGATCCTACTGCATTACAAAGAGAAAGAATCTGTTCCGAGAAACTTCTTCTGTTCTGTGAAACTATCTCACACAGATATTCCCACAAGAAAGCCTCGCCACATTGTGCCCTTGTGGAATTGGCAAAGTGATATTTGGAAGCCCACAGAGGGCTATGGTGAAAAAGGAAATATCCTCTGATGAAATCTGGAAAGAAGCTTTCTGAGAAACTGTTCTGTGATGTGTGACTTCCACTCACAGAGTTACATCTTGTATTTCGTGGAATCTCTTGCTAGCCTTATTTCTGTGAATCTGAGAACAGATGTTTCTGGATCCCTTTGAATAATTATAGGGCCAAAGGAAATATCCGATAAAAAAAAGAGAAAGAAGTCTTCTGAGAAACTTTGTGTTCTGTGAAATCATCTCACAGAGTTGTTGAGCTTTCCCCCAAGAAGCCTTTCTTACCAAGACAGTTCTCGTGGAAATTGCAAAGTGATAATGGAAGCCTGAGGCGGTGAAAAAGGAAATATCCTCAGATGAAATCTGCAAAGAAGCTTGAGAAACTGTTTTGTTAATTCATCTCAGAGAGTTATAGCCTGGGCCAAGAGGCCTCTCGTAAGCCTGTTCTTCTGGAATTCAGTGATATTTGGAAGCCCATAGAGGGCTGTGGTGAAAAGAAAATATCCTAGAGAAAACTGGAAATAAGCTTGAGAAACTATTTGTGATGTGTGACTCCACTGTGTTAGGTCTGTATTTCGTGGATCTGTTTCCATAGCCTTATTTCTCGTGGAATCTATGAACAGATATTTCGATCCCTTTATAGGGCCAAAGGAAATATCCTCCGATAACAAAGAAAAGAAACTTCTCTCGAGAAACTTCTTTGTGGTTCTGTGAAATCACCTTACAGAGTTACAGCTTTTCCCCTCAAGAAGCCTTTGCTAAGACACTTCTTGTGGAATTTGCAAAGTGATATTAGTGCTTCCATAGATGGCTATGGTGAAAAAGGAAATATCCTCTGATGAAATCTGGAAAGATTTTTCCGAGAAACTGCTTTTAGTGTTCTGTTAACTATCTCACAAGGTTACAGCTTTCCCCTCAAAAGCAGCTTTGCTAAGCCTATTGTTGTGGGAATTCGTGAAACTGATATTTGGTAGCCCATAGAGGGCTGCGGTGAAAAGAAAATATCCTCAGAGAAAACTGGAAAGAAGCTTGAGAAACTGCTTCAGGATGTGTACTCACTCACGGAGTTAAGATCTGTATTTCGTAGATCTCATAGTCTTATTTCTGAGCAGTCTGAGAACAGATATTTCGATCCCTTTGAAGACTATAGGTCGTGCTGTATCCTCCGATAACAAAGAGAGCAGCTTGAGAAACTTTTGTGGTTCCGTGGAAATCATCTCACTGAGTTACAGCTACCAAGAAGCTCGGGCTAAGACAGTTCTCGCGGAATTTGCAAAGGATATTGGGAAACCCATAGAGGGCTGGGTGGTGAAAAGGAAATATCCTCTCTGATGAAAACTCGAAAGAAGTTTCTGAGTAAACTGCTTAGTGTTCTGTTAATTCATCTCAGAGAGTTACAGCCACTAAGAACTGGCCACTAGTTTTCGTCCTTGTGGAATTCCCGCAAAGTGATATTTGTAAGCCCATAGGGTGCTAAGTGGTGAAAAGAAAACATCCTTAGAGAAAAACGGGAAAGAAGCTGAGAAACTGCTTTGTGATGTGTGACTTCCACACACAGCTACATCTGTATTTTGTGTATCTCGTTGGGGCCTTTATTTCTGTGGAATCTGAGAACACATATTTCTTTATCCCTTTGAAGACTATAGGGACAAAGAAATATCCTCCCATAACGAAGAGAAAGAAGCCTTATGAGAAAACTTCTTTGTGTTCTTGTGAAATCATCTCACAAAGTTACAGGTTTCCCTCAAGGAGCCTGGCCAAGACATGGGGAAGCTGGGTAAAGTGATATTGGGAAGCCAATAGAGGCTGTGGTGAAAAAGGGCTATTCCCCAGATGAAATCTGAAAGAAGGTTTCCTTTGAGAAACTGCTCAATGTTCTGTTGATTCATCTCACAGAGTTACAGTCAAGAAGTCATGACGCTTAAGCCTCTTCTTGTGGAATCCCTACAAGGATATTTGGAAGCCCATAGAGTGGGCTATGGTGAAAAAGAAAATATACTCAGAGAAAACTGGAAAGAAGCTGAGAAACTGCTTTCTAGGATGTGTGACTTCCACTCACAGAGTTACATCTGTATTTCAGATTCTAAGGGCCTTATTTTCCTGTGGAATTTAGAATAGATATTTCGATCCCTTTGAAGGTTCTAAGGACAAACTAAATATCCTACATAACAAAACAGAAAGAATTCCATTCCATGTATTCCCTTGTGTTCTGTGAAATCATCTCACAGAATTGAGCAGCTATCTCCTCAAGAAGCCTTTGGTAAGCCAGTTCTTGTGGAATTTTCAAAGTGATATTTGAAGCCCATAGAGGGCTATGGTGAAAAAGGAAATATCCTCAGATGAAACTAAAGAAGCTTTCTGGAGAAACTGCTTAGTGTTCTGTTAATTCATCTCACAGAGTTGTTAGCTTCAAGAAGCCGCCAGCTAAGCCTGTTCTTGTGGAATTCAAAAAGTGATATTTGGAAGCTCCTAGAGGGCTATGGTGAAAAAGAAAATATCCTCAGAGAAAAATTGGAAAGAATCTTTCTGGAGAAACTGCTTGTGATGTGACTTCCACTCTCAGAGTTACATCTGTATTTCAGCATCTCTTTACAGCCTTACTTCTGTGGAGTCTGAGAACTGATATTTCAGATCCCTTTGAAGACTATAGGGCCAAAGGAAATATCCTCCGATAACAAAGAGAAGGGAAGCTTGAGAAACTTTTCGTGCTCTGTGAAATCATCTCACAGAGTTACAGCTTTCCCCTCAAGAAGCCTTTCGCTAAGACAGTTCCTGTGGAAATTGCAAACTGATATTTGGAAGCCCATAGAGGGCTATGGAGAAAAAGGAAATATCCTCAGATGAAATCTGGAACGAAGCTTTCTCAGAAACTGCTTAGTGTTCTGTTAATTCATTTCACCGAGTAACAGCTTTCCAATCAAGAAGCCGCTCGCTAAGACTGTTCTTGTGGAATTCGCAAAGTGATATTTGGAAGCACATAGAGGGCTAAGGTGAAAAAGGAAATATCCTCAGATGAAATCAGGAAAGCAGCTTTCTGAGAAACTGCTTAGTGTTCTGTTAATTCATGTCACAGTGTTACAGCTTTCCCCTCAAGAAGACGCTCGCTAAGCCTGTTCTTCTGGAATTCGCAAAGTGATATTTGGAATCCCATAGAGGGCTATGGTGAAAAAGAAAATATCCTCAGAGAAAAACTGGAAAGAAGCTTTCTGAGAAACTGCTTTGTGATGTGTGACTTCCACTCACAGAGTTACATCTGTATTTCGTGCATCTCTTTGCTAGCCTTATTTCTGTGGAATCTGAGAACAGATATTTCGCATCCCTTGGAAGACTACAGGGCCAAAGAAATATCCTCCGATAACAAAAGAGAGGGAGAGCCTCTGACAAACTTTTGTTCTGGTGGGAATCATCTCACAGAGTTCCAGCTTCCCTTTCCAAGAAGACCTGTTAAGATAGTTCTTGTGGAATTTGGTAAAGGATATTAGAAAGCCATAGAGGGCTTTGCGGATAAAGGAAATATCCTCAGATAAATTCCAGCAGTTTCTTATGAAACTGCTTAGTGTTCTGTTAATTCATCCTACAGAGTTACAGCTTCCTCAAGAATCCTTTCCTTAAGATATTTCTTGTGGACTCGGTAATATGACATTTGGAAGGCCAAGTAGAGGACTATGTTGAAAAGGGAAATATCCTCAGATGAAATCTGGAAAGAAGTCTTCTGGAGAAACTGCTTAGTGTCTCCAAGACCATCTCACAGAGTTGCTGTTTCCCAAACAACCTGCTGGCGCTTGTTCAAGTGACTGTGAACTGATATTTGGGAGTCGCATGGATGGGCCATGGTGAAAGAAAAAAATATCCTCAGAGAAAACTTCGGAAAGAAGCTTTGAGAAACCGCTTTAGGATAGTGATTTACTCCAGGTATATCTTATTTTCTGGATCTCTTTTGCTAGCCTTATTTCGTGGAGGTTTTGAGAACAGATATTTTGATCTTTTAGCGACTATATACAAGGGAAGATCCTCCAATAACAAAGAGAAATGCTTTCAGAGAATTCTCGTGTTCCTGAAATCATTATAGAGTTATGTGCCTTCAAGTGTCTCCCTTTCGCTTAAGATAAAGTTCTTGTGGTATTTGCAAAGGATGGCTCAGCCTCTGAGGGCTGCTGGAGGAAAAAGAAAATATCCTAGGTGAAACTGGAAAGAAGCTTGGAGAAACTGCTTTAGTGTCTCGTTAATTCATCTTACAGAGTCACAGCCTCTCGCCAGCTTCCTCTCGCCAAGACAGTTCCTCGGACCCAAGGCATGACAAAACCCACAGAGGGCCAAGTGGCAGTGCAGGAAGACATCTCTTACGAAACTAAAAGAAGCTTTCTGAGAAACTGCTTAGTGTTCTGTTATTTCATCTCATATTATAGCCTCAAGAAGCCGCCGGGCTTAAGCCTGTTCTGTGGAATTCGCAGCGCGAGTATTTGGGGCCCTAGATGGGGCTATGGTGAAAAGAAAATATTCCCAGAGAAAAAACTGGAAAGAAGCTTGGAGAAACTGCTTGTGATGCAGATTTCCACCGGGATAGATTTATATCTGTGATTCTTGATAGCCTTATTTCTGTGGAATCTGAGAACAGATATTTCGGATCCCTTTGAAGACCATAGGCCAAAGGAAATATCCTCCATACTGCAAGAGAAAGAAGCTTTCTATAAACGCCTGTGTTCTGCAATCATCTCACACAGTTACAGCTTTCCTCGAGCAGCTTCTCTCTACCAGACAGTTCCTTGTGAATTTAAAGTGCCATACTCAGCCAACAGACTGCCATGGGGAAAGTGCTGAAATACATCCCCAGAGAAAAACCGGAAAAGAAGCTCGGAGAATCCTGCTTCTGCAGGATGTGTGACTCCACCCGAGCCATAACCATCATGACCCCTTGCCACCTTTATTTCTCCTCGAACTGGCGAACAGATATTTACTCGGATCCCTCGAAGACTATAGGCCCAAAGGAAATCTCCTACCATAACAAAAGAGAAACAGCTGGGAAAATTTTTGTGTTCTGTGAAATCATCTCACGGGAGTTCCAGCTCTCTAAGAAGCTCTTTGCTAAAGATAGTTCTTGTAATTTGTAGTGATATTTGTGCCTATAGACGGGTTATGGGAAAAGGAAGCCATCCTAAGATGAAATCTGAAGGAAGTTTCTGAGAAATCTGCTTTTAGTGTTCTGTTATCTATCTCATAGGTACATTGCTTTCTCAAGAATCTTTCCTTAGATATTTTTCCTCTGTGGACTCTAAAAAGGATATTTGGGGCTAAGAGTCTATGCTGAAAAAGGGAAATATCCTAGACAACGGGAAGGAAGCTTTCTGAGAAACTGGGCTTAGTGTCTCTGCCAATCAACTTTATTGTTAAGCAGCTTCCAACAAAAAAACTTGCTAAGGTTGTTCTTAGAATTCAAACTGATAGCCTTTGGAGCCTGCAGAGGACGGTGAAAGAAAATATCCTCAGAAAAAACTGGAATGAACTCTTCTGAGAAACTGCTTTGTGATGTGTGACTACTAATTAACGGAGTTAAATTCTGCATTTCTCAGGATCTCTTGCTAGCTTTATTTCTCTGTGGAGTCTGAGGAATGATACTTTGATCCCATTGAAGACTAGGCCAAAGGAATATCCTCCAATAAATAAAGAAGGCTTTATGAAACTACTTCTAGTTCTGTGAAATCATCTCACAGAGTTACAGCTTCTTTCCTCGAGGCAGTTTTCGCTAAGACAGTTCTGTGGGAATTTGTAAAGTGGGAGCATTTGTAAGCTCCTTAGAGGTGGCAGGAAGGAAGCCATCTCAGATGAAATCTTAAAGAAGTTTCTGAGAAACTGTTTAGTGTTCCTGTTAATTCATCTCTACAGAGTTATAGCTTCTCTAAGCAGTTTTCGCTTAAGATAGTTCTGTGTAACGGTGGAAGTGACAAGGCCATAGGAGGGCTAGAGGAAAAAGGAAACACCCCAGATAAACCAGGCTGTGCTTTCTGAGAAACTAAGCGAAGTGTTCTTGTTATTTCATCTCATGAGTTACAGCTTTCCCCAACGAGCCGTCAGCTAAGCCCTGTTCTTGCAGGGAATCCGCAAAGGATATTTTAAAGTCATGAGGGCCATGGTGCAAAAAGCAAACATCCCTCAGAGAAACCGAAAGCAGCTTCTGGAGAAAACCGCTTTTAGGATGTGGGAGTTCTATTTGTAGAGATTAGCATTCTATTTCTGTGGATCTTTTGTTAGTCTTTTATTTCTAGGAATTTGAGAATTGTGATATTCTCGATCCCTCGAAGACTATAGAGCTAAAGGAAATATCCTCCGATAATAAAGAGAAAGAAGCTTTGAGATACTTTTGGGTTCTGGGAAATCATCCTCACACAAGTTACAGCCTCGAGAATCCTTTCGCCCAGACAGTTCTAATATGGAACTCCAAAAAGGACACGGGAAGCCTATAGACGGCTATGGTGAAAAGGAAATATCCCTCAGATGAAAATCGGTGCTAGCTTGAGAAACCACTTAGTGTTCTCTTAATTCATCTCACAGAGTCACACTGCTGCCTGTTCTGTGGAATCTGCAGAGTGATATTTTCGGTGCCCACAGAGGGCCAAGTGGTGAAAAGGAAAACATCCCCTCAGAGAAAACCGAAGGAAGCCTGGAGAAACCACTTTGGTGATGTGACTCCACCCACAGAACTACACCTGCATTCTGCAGTCCTACAGCCCCGCCCCAGAAATCTGAGAACAGATATTTTGATCCCTTTGAAGACTATAGGCCAAAGGAAATATCCTCCGATAACAAAAGAGGAAAAAGTCTCGAGAAACTCTTGGTATGTCTCTGTGAAATCATCCTCACAGAGTTACAGCTTCCCTCACAGTTTCGCCAGATAGTTCTTGTGGAATTTCCAAAGTGGATATTTGTGCCTACTGAGGCCATGGGTGAAAAGGTATCCTCAGATGGAATTTGAAGAGGCTTTCTGAGAAACTGCTTAGTGTTCTGTTAATTCATCTCACAGAGTTACAGCTTTCCCCTCAAGAAGCCACTCGCTAAGCCTGTTCTTGTAAAATTCGCAAAGTGATATTTGGAAGCCCTTAGAGGGCTACGGTGAGAAAGAAAATATCCTCAGAGAAAAACTGGAAAGAAGCTTTCTGAGAAACTGCTTTGTGATGTGTGACTTCCACTCACAGATTTACATCTGTATTTTGTGGATGTCTTTGCTAGCCTTATTTCTGTGGAATCTGAGAGCAGATATTTCGCATCCCTTGGAAGACTATAGGGCCAAAGATATATCCTCCGATAACAAAGAGAAGGAAACCTTCTGACAAACTTCTTTGTGTTCTGTGAAATCATCTCACAGAGTTACAGCTCTCCCTTCAAGAAGTCTTTCGCTAAGACAGTTCTTGTGGAATTTGCAAAGTGATATTTGGAAGCCCAAAAAGGGCTATGGTGAAAAAGGAAATATCCTCGGATGAAATCTGGAAGGAAGCTTTCTGAGAAACTTCTCTGTGTTCGTTGAAATCATCTCACAGAGTTACAGCTTGCCAGTCAAGAGGCCGTTCACTAAGCCTGTTCTTGTGGAATTCGCAAAGTGATATTTGGAATCCCATAGAGGGCTATGGTGAAAAAGGAAGTATCCTCAGAGAAAAACTGGAGGGAAGGCTTCTGAGAAACTGCTTTGTGATGTGTGACTACCACTCACAGAGTTACATCTGTATTTCGTGGATCTCTTTGCTAGCCTTATTTCTGTGGAATCTGAGGACAGATAATTCAGATCCCTTGGAGGACTGTAGGGCCAAAGGAAATATCCTCCGATAACAAAGAGAAAGAAGCCTTCTGACAAACTTCTTTGTGTTCTGTGAAATCATCTCACAGAGTTCTAGCTTTCGTCTTATGAATTCTTTCGCTAAGACAGTTCTTGTGGAATTTGCAAACTGTTATTGGGAAGCCCTTAAAGGGCTATGGAGAAAAAGGAAATATCCTCAGATGAAATCTGGAAAGAAGCTTTCTGAGAAACTGCTTAGTGTTCTGTTAATTCATCTCGCAGAGTTACAGCTCACTCTCAGAGCCGCTCGCTAAACCTATTCTTGGGGTCGCAATATTTGGAAGGCCCGCCGGACTGCGGTGAAAAAAGAAATCCTCAGAGAAAGAAGCTGACTTTCTGAGAACTGCTTGTGATGTGAAAACTTCACTCAGAAATTTATCCTATATTTACAAGTGACGGTCTCCTTCTTCTATGGAATCTGAGAACAGATATTTCAGATCCAACTTGAGACTAGGACCATAGGAAATATCCTCAATAACAAAGAAAAGCTTTCTAAAAACTGCTGTTCTGAAATCATCTGAGAGATACACTTTTCCCCTAAAAGAAGACTTTCGCTAAGAGGATTCTTGTAAAATTTACAACGTGATGTTGGAAGCCCATGAGGACTGTGGTGAAAAGGTATCCTCAGGTCTGGAAAACTCTGAGATACTGCTTAGTGTTCTTTTTTAAATCATCACAGGTGCAGCTATGCCTTCAAGAGCTGTCATAAGCCTGTTCTTGTGGGTCACGCTAAAAGTGGTAATTAAGGCTTTATGAGGGGCTATGGGCGAAAAGCAGTATCCTCAGCCCGAAAAGCTGAGAATACAGAGCTGCTTTTGCGGTGTGACTTCTACTCACATAGTTACATCTGTATTTAAGTGGATCTCTTTACTAAGCGTTATTTCTGTGGAATCTAAGGTGCAATTATATGGGATCTCTTTGAAGACTATAGAGACCAAAGGAAATATCCTCCGATAACAAAGAGAAAGAAGCTTTCTTGAAACTTCTTTGCCATTATGAGTCATCTCCACAAGTTAGCTTTCTATTCTGGATTTTACAAGGTGATATTTAGGCTTTTAGGGCTACTTGTTGAAAAGATTATCCTCAGATGAAATCTGAGATAAGAACTTTCTGAGAAACTGCTTTGTTGTTTTTTATTCCTCACACAGTTACATCTGTATTTCGTGGATCTCTTTACTAGCATTATTTCGAATCTGAAACGAATATATCGGATCCCTTTGAAGACTATAGGGCAAAGGAAATATCCTCCGATAACAAAGAGAAACTTTCTGAGAAACTTGCTGTAGTGCATGAAATCATCTCACAGGTTACAGCTTTCTCCTCAGAAGCCTTTTGTAAGATAGTTCTTGTGGGTTACAGCGATGTTGGAAGCCATAGGGCTGTGGTGAAAAGGAAATCTCCTCGAGATGAGAATCTGGAAAGCTTTCAGACAGGCACAGCGAATTTCACCATTAATTCATCACAGAGTTACAGCTTTCTCAAAACCCTCCGCTAAGCCTGTTCAATGGAATTATAAAAGTGATATTCTGAAATACAGAGCTATAGTGAAAAATATCCTCAGAAAAACTAGAACTCCTGTGGAAACTACTTTCAGATATATGGGCTTCCCGCTCACAGGTTACATCTGTATTTCGTGGATCTCTTTGCTATTATTTATGCTGGAATCTGAGAACAGATATTTCAGATCCTTTTGAGACTATAGGGCAAGGAAATATCCTAAAATGACAAGAAACTTTTGAGAGCTGGCACGGTGCGATCATCCGGGTTACTGTTTCCATAAAGTGCTTTCGCTAAGACAATTCTTTTGGAATTTACAAAGTGATACTTAGAAGCCCATAGAGGGCTATGGTGAAAAAGGAAATATCCTCAGATGAAATCGGGAAAGAAGCTTTCTGAGAAACTGCTTAGTGTTTTGTTAATTCATCTCACAGAGTTACAGCTTTCCCCTCATGAGGACGCTCGCTAAGCCTGTTCTTGTGGGATTCGCAAAGTGATACTTGGAAGCCCATAGAGGGCTAAGGTGAAAAAGAAAATTTCTTCAGAGATAAACTGGTAAACAGCTTTCTGAGAAACTGCTTTGTGATGTGTGACCTCCACTCACAGAGTTACATCTGTATTTCGTGGATTTCTTTGCTAGCCTTATTTCTGTGGAATCTGAGAATAGATATTTCGGATCCTTTGGAAGATTATACGGCCAAAGGAAATATCCTCCGATAACAAAGAGAAAGAAGCTTTCTAAGAAACTTCTTTGTGTTCTGTGAAATCATCTCACGTAGTTACAGCTTTCCCCACAAGAAGCCGCTCGCTAAGACAGTTCTTGTGGAATTTGCAAAGTGATATTGGGAAGTCGATAAAGGACTATGGTGAAAAAGGAAATATCCTCAGATGAAAACTGAAAGAAGCTTTCTGAGAAACTGCTTAGTGTTCTGTTAATTCATCTCACAGAGATGCAGCTTTCCCCTCAAGAAGCCGCTCGTTAAGCCTGTTTGGTGGAAATTGCAAAGTGATATTTGGAAGCCCATAGAGGGCTATGGTGAGAAAGAAAATATCCTCAGAGGAAAACTGGAAAGAAGCTTTCTGAGAAACTTCTTTGTGATGTGTGACTTCCACTCACAGAGTTACATCTGTATTTCGTGGATCTCTTTGCTAGCTTTATTTCTGTGGAATCTGAGAACAGATATTTCGGATCCCTTGGAAGACTATAGGGCCAAAGGAAATATCCTCCGATAACA